>NW_019154170.1:1830306-1930441 GCF_002288905.1 Enhydra lutris kenyoni | reverse complement strand
AAAGAAAGAAAGAAAGAAAGAAAGAAAGAAAGAAAGAAAGAAAGAAAGAAACAGGAATAATTTGGAGACCACATGAGAACTTGGGGAGAACAACAAACTAGAGCTCATGTCCTCAGATCCAAGATCTGCCGAACAAATAGAAACAACATACTTTAAAAAGGAACAAAATACTTTAAAAAGGCCCGCTGGGGAGCAGGAAAGGGCTTTCAGATGGTGCAAATAGAGAACTCAAATTTTATATCTCAATGGGAAGTGGAGGAAACGTCCCAAGATGCAGGGCAAAAAGACACATTTTTAAAGGGTGAGATATAAAGAAACACTTCAAACAGTAACAGCACCTCACATTTATACGGAACCTACTGTGTGCCAGGCACTGTTCGTAACACTTTATACATATTAACGAGCTTAAACCTCAGGACAACCTTGTGAGACGGATACAATTGTTTCTGTTCTACATATGAAAAGATGCGTACAGGAGTAAAGCAGCATCCCCCCCGGGGGGAAAAAAAAGAGAGAGAGAGAGAAAGAAAATAGAAATTGTCAAAGAAGTAGAAGAAAACTTTCTAGAGTTAAAAATGAAAGACACCAGGGGCGCCTGGGTGGCTCAGTGGGCTGGGGCCTCTGCCTTCGGCTCGGGTCATGGTCTGGGGTCCTGGGATCAAGCCCCGCATTGGAGCTCTTTGCCCAGCAGGGAGCCTGCTTCCTCCTCTCTCCCTGCCTGCCTCTCTGCCTACTTGTGATCTCTGTCAAATAAATAAAAAAAAAATCTTAAAAAACAAAACAAAACACCAAATACCCCACATTAACAACAAAAAGAACAGAAAGACCCCAGAAACACTATAGAAGGTACCTAAGTGCTCCTAGAGGAAAGCAGACAAACGTGCAAGGCAGCCCCCCCCAGCAGCATCAGAACGAGCACCGGAGCCCCTGGAAGACGATAAAGCAGTATTAAAGGGGCTCCGAGACTGCGGTCTTCCACAGAAGTATTATACCCAACCAGACTATCAGTCAAGTGTGACCCAGGGTGAGTGGCGCTTTCCAGTGCACAGGAGTCAGAGCTTAGGTCCCACGTGCCTCTCTTCAGAAACTGCTTCAGTAATTAGTCTCTTGGGACATTACTTTGGAAATGACTCCAGTAAAACAACAAGCCAAAACACAGGGTAATAAATAGATCCTCCCCAGGAGAGCAATAAAGGCCCAGGGTAATGGCTAGGAGGTGGCCTTGACAGCGGCCAGTCCTAATAAGAGAAGGAAGATACGGAGAACCAGAATGAAATATCAGGGGGTGGGGTGGGGGGAGACTCCACCAAATAAAGGAAATGATCAAGAGGATGTGAAAAAAGGAAAGCGCTTTGGATGTTGAAGAACAACACAAGGGGGAAAAGAGGGTAGAAGCAAATTATCCAGAGTCATGTCCAAACAGGAAGCAAAGTAAACAGGGTGAAATTTTAACCAAGAATGACAAAAAGGACCCATCTGACCTTGACGCAACCTTGAGCGTTGTCCTTTGGGTGGCTGGGAGCTCAGAGGATAAATGAAATCCTGGCAATGACCAGCCCAACAAGGTACAGAATCAACAGAACAGTTGGTGTCCAACTTCTAGAATTATCCCCTAACATGGGAGCAGAAGTGCAGCCTCCAAGAAGGTTCAAGGAAAGACGGGGGTGCTCAGGTCCTTCTCTTCCCAGGTGGAAAGTCAGAAAGCACAGACGAAAGTTGACAGGGCTGTCCCCATTCATTTACTCAATAAATATTTAGTAAGCCCCTACTGTATCCTTTCAGCGTTAAGGTTACAGCAGCAAACTGCATATGGCAAGACATAAATCTCTCCCCCGGTGGGGGGAGGAAGGAAGGACAAGGTAAATAACACGTATAATTTGTTAAAGGGGCCTACGGAGGGAAAGAAATGAAAACAAAAGCAAAAACACAGAAAAATCCTACGAAGCACGCAGCATGTGGGTGGCTGGGCATAGAAACCTTGAGTTAGACCCGGCAGCCAGAGGTCTGCCTCCAAGGATGCGGAGGACCCAGAAGGCCAGCAGGTCGGCCTCCTTGTTCAAAGTCACAAAGACAACCACTGAAAACGAATCACTTACCTACAAAACGTTAGAGGAGACGCTGGAGAAGGGCCGGAGTTTAGGATAGAGCTGGTAAGTTAAAAACATTGTTTTAATTTGGAAAATCGAGAGGTAGCAAATTTGCTTCTACTATTTAAGATGTTCGGGACGGAGAAATCCACAAAGGGCTCGAGTGCCCTGGGGCAGCACGGCCAGTGTGAGACAGAAAGGGAGACTTCCTGCCCCGCACGCTTCTGTTGGGACTGTTAGGAGTACGCATTTGATTGAAAAAACACTTTTTAAGTATACCAAGTGTAATCTCAGAGTGCCCTGTGCGAAGTTCACTCTCTTTAACCTGATCCATGGCTCGCTGACAACCGGCACGATGAGTTTGGTCAACACCACCATGGTCACGACGGGCCACTTTCCGGGCAGTGGCTCCCCGGGCTTGGGCGTCCGAGCTCACAGACAGACCTCGCCACTGGCACGCCGCAGCCACTGATCCCACCTCTGCCCCCGAGCTGACGCGTTCAGAGAACGCGCCCCACTCATCACCCCGTTTCCTAGGTACCTAGAACTTACAGGTGCCGCCTCCACGTGACTGCCGCGGGCTACAGGGCCTCTCTGAACCCCAGTGAGCACATCTGCCTGCAGGGATCCTGGGGGGACCCACGCAGCAAGGCTGCCACGAGCACGGCACAGAGCAAGTGCATGGGAACTGCAGACTGCCGTTCGCGTCACTTCGGGTGCCCAGGGCGGGGGGAGGGGGACACAAAGATCAAATGAACAGCTTAAAGGTGGATGGAAACATCCCGCCGGGACCACCCCAGACAGAAGGGGAGCAGACGGGGGAGGGTGACGGCAAAGAACTGGAGAGGAAACTGCCTAAGGATGCGCGGAGGGCCCAGCCCCAGAGGGCGGCACAGACAGAGCAGGCATGCCGGGGTGAAGGGGCGTGCGGGAGCCAGGAACGAGCAGGGGCGCTCCCCCAGCCCCAGGCCAGGCGCAGACCCTGTTTTACAGCACAGGCCGCGCCTGGGGCCCTCCAGAGCCCGTCTCGCATCAGTCAGGGCGCTGCGGGGAGACTGCACAGGGACCCCGCGCGGGGTAAGAGCTGAGCAGGGAGCTGCCGGTAAGCACCGCGGGCTCTAATTCCTAACGGCGCTAATGCCTGCTGGCGTAGTGAGCAGAGCTGCTCTCCTCCAGGACGCTCAGGAAGGAAAGGAGGAAAAGGAGACGAGGCAAAGACCCAGGAAAGGAGAAACGAGGGAAAGGAATGGCTGACACCGACGAGAATCCAGGAAAAAGAGAAACAGCTACCACGGCGCTAGGAATCTCCAGTTGCCTTCCCTTGTGAACTTTCTGCATGTGCAAGAGACGTCATTTCCCCACTTGACCACAAGCCGCTCGCTGGCACAGGCCCTGGCCCCCAGGGGATTCAGCGCCGTGCTCCTGCTCCTGCCTGAGGCCATCCACACTTGCTCCCGAGCAGCCCCCTGTCCCCAGCACTGGGAGCGGAGGGCTCAGCAGCGGCTCTCCCTGCCCTGAAGCCCTTCTCCAGCAAAAAAGTCCTTCTCTCCTTTATCAACACCCCCTTCAAGAAGTTAATTACTGGACCCGTGACGTGCTGCGCTTCACCCGGGGGACTCCATGGCGAGGAAAGCAGACGTGGCACCGGCCGCCACAGAGCTAAGGAGATGGTCACCAACTTCATCCCAAATTCCCCAGGGAGTGTTCTCTGACTCCGGTAAGCTGGGTGAGCTCCCACCTCTCAGCCCCGTCAGACCGCTGGGCCACAGGCCATCGGGACCTGCGCCGAGTATACGCATGAGGCCCCTCCTTCTGCCCAGCAGCAGTCTGAGGGGGGAGCAGGGAGGGAGGGCACACAGAACAGGACGGCGGGGAAATGAGAACCCTTTATGCTTTTTGCCCCAAATATCACGAATTCTTAAAATGGTATCTCTCATCCTCAAATGTAGGCCCAATAAGCAATTTCCTGATTACTCACCAGGTGGGAGTAAGTCAGCCTTCCCACCCACTGGCCACGGGCTACGTGCTTTGGATGCTTCTCGGAGCCCAAGTCTAAACAATGACACAAGACACAGTCACCACCTCCTTTGGGTTTTCCCTACAGCGAACTCATCAGGTGAAGGAGAAGCGGAGAGGAGGGAGGAGAACCACTTTATCTGGAGGTCAGAGAAGGGCCGCATCCTGGCTGGGTACCTTCCCTCCAGCATGGACAGGGGTGCGAGTCAGCTGCTCCCAGGGAGAGGGAGGAAACAAGACTTTCAAGGAGGAAGACACACAGGTTACGTCCCAACACTCGGTCCCCGCGGGGCTGCCCCGCTGAGGCCGGAGGCACTCACCGCGCTTGGGCTTGGGGAAGCTGTCGTGCAGCCGGAAGACCACTTTCTCCACGAAGTGCTGGATTTCACATTGCTCGGGGCCACGGACAAACACCATCCAATCGTGGGTGAACCCCTCCGTGGTGGGCTTCTTGCGCAGTTGGGCACGGTGTCCCAGCTCTAACTTGACCTGGACAGTGCACTGGAGGGAGAGAGAGGCCAGCACCGGTCAGTGAAAAGCCCAAAGCAGGTAACTGCCAGCCATCACATTCCGTCGCCCACAGAGCTCGGTCAGCGCTGGCCACAGGAAGAGACAAGACTCTCGAGCCACGGGAGTCTCAACCCACAAGAGCGCAAAGGGCCTCCCTGTACTTACGGCGGACCGGACACCGTGTGAGCTGCTGGTCGGGCCCTCTCTCCCACTGCCCACTGGAGGCCCTCCGTTGCCTCCCGTCCTCGCCCTCATCCTCTGCCCAGCCGGACGACCTGCCCGCGTTCCTCCAGCAAGCCCTGCTCACTCCTATCTTGGGACCTTGGCACCCGCGGTTCCCTCTGCCTCGGGTGCTCTTTCTCTAGTCTCTTCCACGGCTGGCTCATTCCTGTCACTGAAGTCTCAGCTTGAGTGTCACCTCCTCTGGGAAGACCCCCCACCCCCAGCCACCCAATCTGAAAGCACCCACCACCACCCCCGTCACGCTGTGTCACATCCTATGTTCTCAGCATCTGTCACTGCTGGAGCTCATCGGCTCACAATCTGTTGGCTCTGCTCTGACGTCTGACTCTCGGGGGCGGCTCCCTGTCCAGAGCTGGAACCCTCACCACAAGCTCTCAGAATATATCTCCCAGTGTGACCCACAGCGCAGTTCCTCCATTCCACAGATGAGGAAACAGAGGCCCCGGGATTGGGCTGCTGAGCAGCCCACCGTCCTTGGCTAGGAGGCAGGGCCCGGATTCAAGCACAGGTGCGTCCCCCAAGGGCCTGCTCCCTGAACCCCTCTGCCATCTGCCCTCACTAGTCGGTCAGGTCACCCAAGCTCGATGAAAGCGTGTTCCCTCTCCTCCGTCCCATGGGAGGCCTCTGGGGAACAGAGACCCTTGGGGTCGCCTGAGTCCACACAGACACGCACTTCCTGTTTTAAGGGCAGAATGGTGGTACACAGCAAGAAGGGAGGGCCCAGGATGAAGCCAGCTGGGGGATGGGTCCCAGACAGACCTGCAGACCCAGCAGCCAGGCTCCCTTCCTCACGCACGTGTGTGACACTGCGCCCAAAGTGTGAGGTAGCTCATGCCAGTTCCACCCCACTGAACACAAAGCCACAAAGCATTTATGCCTGGGCGGGCCAAAACCACCGACAGGGAGCCCACAGTAAACATCCACTCTGCTCCGAAGGTTCTCCCCGGGCTCCTCATGGATACAGCCTGACACCTAGTACCAAATGCAAGAATGTTACAAAGAAAGCAGAGGCCAAGTGGACACGTGTTCCCAAGCGCTGAGACAGCCAAGAGCTCGGTGCTGGGTGGCGTGCAACTCACGCTTCCTCAGCAAAGCCCCCTCCAGGAACCACCCTCCCCGCTGCCGCCCACCATCCACCAGAGACCTCCTGCTCTGTACTCTGGACCCCCTTTCTCCCCAGCTGACCTTATGCGATTCCCGCCCCCTTCCCCCCACCAGAGAGAAGATCCCCACAACGGCGTCCTCCCTCTGTCCCTGTGCTCTCGGTCACTGCCAGGAAAGCAGGACACACACAGCCCATCGCTCCGCCGGTTCAGCTTTCCATGGCTCCCCACTCCTTCGGAATAAAGTCCGAACGCCTCACACACCTCCCGTCTCCCGCCTGTGTGTCTCCTCAAGTCCAAGATGCTCATCGTCTCTCACTTTTTAAGCTTTTTGAAGTCAGAGTGTGTCTCGCCATCCACATGTAGGTTTTCTGGGTTGAGCGGCACGCGTGCACGCACACACACACAAGCACGTGAGCCGTCCCCATGCTGATGGCTTGCCTTGGAGGCTCTGGGGCAGTCTGGGTACAACCCCCTCCATGCCACGCGCTTCATGCCCACCCCCCCGCCCCCTGCTCCGTGGCCGCTCACTGCTGCCTCCTCAGGGACCACATCTAGCTCGTCCTTTTACTTCCATCTTCGAACCACTATACATGAGGCATCAGTTAATACGAGAGATCATTTAAACTAGAGAGCCTTCCTAGGGCAGCAAATTCTAAGTGGTGCTTTCCAAGAGGGAAGGGCCAATAAGGACACTGATAAGGACAGGGTGGGTCCCAGTGCAGGAAAAGGCTAGTGGGAGGCTCTGCGCACTTAGCGAGCCAACTGTAAACCACAGAGTAGAAGGTCCTCCAGCCCGGGATCAGTCACTGTGGGGCTCCACAGGGGAGAAAGCAGGGGCTCTCTAGGTCCCGGAGCCACTGGAGGGACGCGTGGGGATCGGGATGGAGCATTCAGATTCCCCACAGCAGAAATGAAAGCCAACTGTAAGCAGATGATGGATGCAAGGAAACAGTATCTGAGTCAAAATTCCCCGGCAATTGTGTACAGTTTAGGCTGAAGGCAGAAAAGAACAGACAGACAAACAACAAGCCTGCTAGGAGGCAACCAGAGGGAGTGGCTAGAAAAGATTTAGATGAGTCTGAAATGGGAGAACTGGCAGGACTTAAGAGTGGACAGAAGGGTGCCTGAGTGGCTCAGACGGTAGAGCGTGAGGCTCTTGATGCAGGAGCTGTGAGTTCGAGTCCCCCACTGGGGGTACAGATGATATAAATAATAAATAAATACATAAACGTTAAAAAAAAGAAAAAGAAGAAAAAGAGTGGATCGAGGAGAGACAAGGAAGTTCAGCCCCAAGACCCAGGGCAGTGGGATAATGCTGCTGCCAAGAGGTGGCAGGGGTGCAGGGGAAGAGGACAGGCGACAGGGGACACTCCAGGGGGAAACACCACACCAAAAGCTAGAGACGAGGGAGCAAACGTCTGGATAAACAAGTAATGCTCAAATCCACCACAGGCATCCATCCACAGAGCACCGCACACAGGCCACGTTCCAAGGAAACGAGCCCGAACTGTATTTACGTTACCCCGAGTGGGCGGCAACCCCCGACGCCCTCCCACACAGGACAGAAACTCTGCCTTTCTCGCCCACCTGTCCTCCCCCTGAGAAATCGGGAGACATTGCCTGGACTGCTGGGGGGCTACAGGTGGACTAAAAATGCAGGATCGTGACCATACGCCGGCAAAGGACTCTGACTTTCGGTTCTTAAGTTACGCTCCTCCGGACGGAAAGGTCTCCCCAGAGTCTGCCCGGCTGCCTTCTCAGCAGCTCTGATCAGCTGGGGCTCCTACCCAGGGCACACCATGGGCAGGGCAGTTATTGTGAAGGAATGGAAGACCACAGTTCCATCAGAGACGGAGAATGAAGTGCCAAAACACACGCTCCAGAGGCCAAAGTAAACAGGAAGGTTGAGAAGCGGCGCTGGGCGATCGCTGCGCTGGCACACCATGCCCAGCGCTCTGCCCGGGCAGCATCTATGCCCCCGGGGCCGGCGCCAACCCAGCCTGGACACCCCCCACCCTCCAAGGGCTGACGACAGCGGCCGCTGGTGCGCTAAGGAGGGGAATGCTCCCCCCACCACCCCCGAATGCTGGACTCTTCCAAGAAATAAAGATGGTGGCGTCACTCAGATTCTCAGATTCTTAGAAAAGAAGTCGCCGACTGCAGAAGACATTCAAGCTCCCTGAACCGGAGAGAGGCGAGAAACAGCCCGCCCCAGTCATCCCGGCTTGTCAAGTCATGATATCTTCTTAGTGCAATTCAGCCAATTCCACCTTCAAGGGTTCTGCCCAGCCCCCCGCCCCCAACCTGGACTCCTTCCCCATGCAGCAGAGCCAAAGAACTGAAGTGAATCAGTTAGCTCGTTCCCCAGGAAGGGCGCCGAGCTTCCTAAAGAGGTCACCTGCCAGTCAGGTTAAGCTCTCAGGTGTCTTGGAAGGAATGCCTCCCGCCTGTCCCCCCCCGCTGCTCACAGGCACCCCGCGCAACCTCCAAGTGGGTGGCTGGAAGGAGCCCGAGGGACCCGGCCTCAGTGCCTGCCATGTCCCAGAACCCTGGGAACCTCTTTGGCACCCACTCCCCACTCCAAAAGCTGGGAACAAAGGGGGAACATTCCGGGCCTGCCCGGTAAGAGTTCACTATGCCACTTCTATGCCCTCAGATGGAGATGGAGCAACTGTGGGGCGCTGAGGGCGATGGGGTGTGAGATTTGGGCTGAGGGCCTCGGCCAGGCACTGCTCTCTCCAGATCCACCAGAACCCAAGGGTGGTAATCCCACGCCCTGCAGGCCAGGCAAACAGACCCTGGAGGGCACTTGCTCACTGGACAGTACAGATTCCCCCCCCCCAAGCGTGGACTCACATGGCCAGCGCCTGGCAGAGTGGGCCAGCCTCCCTCCAACAGCTCCGCTGCTTCAAAGGTCTTTCCTCACTGGATTCTTCCTGTGTCCCATGGACCCTGCCCTCAGCCTGGGCCCCCAAAGGCAGGTCTTTAACAAGTTTATCTGTAAGAGTTCCCCTGATTTCCTTGTGGGAATTCTCTTCAACAGATGCCCTTTCCTCTGGGATTGCATACTTTACTGAGTGGTATAATTATGCCTGGAGTTTGGCGACCGTATCCAATTCCCTCAGATGCAACAATTCCCTCCCCTCCCAGGAGGAGAGAACACCGAAGAGCCTTCTCCCCTCATTGGCCTAGACTGACCGTGCCAAGTCCAACTGGGTCTGGCACGGCTGCTGGCACGGCTGCTGCAGGTCCACAGCTACGGAAGCGCAAGAAGGTGCTGGTCCCACAGTGCGACAGCAGCACCAGACTGGAGAAAACACTCTTTGCAGAAACTTCTCCCCACAGACCCAGCTGGGGGGCTCTTAAGAGCAGCCACCGGATCAGAACACGAGGAAGATGGGAACATGATGGGGATCCCTCAGTGATAATCCTCTCAAGCCGAAGACTTCCCTCTCAGAGGTGGGGACAGAGCCAAAGGAGCTCTCACAACCCCTGCACGAGGCGCTGGTCTTCTAACCAGTGACACACGACGGGGACTGGGAGGGTGGAGGGTGGCTAGTACCTGTGCTCCTCGTCTGGCCTCATCCCTTTGGCCCAGGGCATAAGATTAATGACAAAGGGACAAGAAGGGGCTCGGTGAATGTCTCCCTGGAAACTAAGGATAAGTGCGCAGACCATGGGGAGATGCAATGACACCCCCAGTCCTTAGTCTGCAGATTTCCAGGAAGACAGCGCTGCCAGCCAGCCAGGAAGGCTGGGACAGGGTTTATGCTACACACGTGTCCCAACTCTCACGCCCGCAGCTGCGGGGATGGTGCACCGGCTGGCCACAAAGTTCTCCAGAAAGCAGCCTGCTCTGAAGGAGTACAACCCTAATCAAGGCTTCTGACCGCACGCCAGGTGGGCCTGGTTACAAAGTGACTGGTTCCTAGTTACTTTTATTCAACCAACAGTTGGCAAAGCGAAGTGCAAAACTTTGAGTTAGAAACTGTGACGGATATGGGGATGCGGGTTCCGCGTCCAGCTCTTGATCTCGGCTCAGCTCATGATCTCAGGGTCGTGGGATCAGCCCTGCATCAGGCTCCCTGCGCAGTGCGGAGTCTGCTTGAGGTCCTCTCTCCCTCTGCCCCTCCCCACCAGCTCGCTCACTCTCATGCTCTTGCTCTCTAACATAAATCAATCTTAGGGGCGGAAAAAAAGGAAAGAAAGGAATTATGATGGTTATAAAGGTGAAGAGGATTCTCGTTCCTACCTCAAAAACTATACAACGTACTAATTTTAGGACAAACCACTCAGCAGGTCAACTGCCCAGTGATAGTTTGAGAGCTGGGTCAGGGAGAATCCTGTCACCCTGAAGTCAGTGCTCTGTGCAAATCTGAGCGTTTCTCTCCAAGGTCTGGGAAAAGGACACAGTCACCTAGGAATCCCACCTGGTCCTGACTCCTCGTGGGACCCTCCTGAGCCTCCATTTCCATTTCTATAAACTGGGCCATCGCTGTCAGAAGCAAACCTCCTCTTCTGGAACAACAGAGGATTGTCAACAGTAGTGTATCTCACATGTGAACTTGGGAGAATCAGCAAGCGTCATTTCAACTGTGTGATTCAATGGGTTGGCTGCCCACCTCAGGTGACAGGCTGAGTGTTTCTGTGAAGGGAGGGCTCCCTGGTCCTACAGAGAACAGGACCACTCCGGTGCTGACACCACCCCTAGCAGCCTAGGACACCTTTGGGCCCAGAGACGCTGTCTCCAGCCTCCTTTCTCCACGTTCTCGCCATCTGCTCCACCTTCACCCATGCCCACCCTTCCACACCCTCCATGTCTCCCAGACGTGACCCACCAAAACACAAACACCACAGACAATGGACCTGCAAGTCTGGACTGAGGGTTGAGGAAATCAAATGCATGGGTTAAAGTCAGGGAAAAGGGAAACAGAAAAGACTTTTTCTGGCCATGGGGAAAGGATTTCAATGCTGAGAAGTTGGGAGCCCAGAGTAAAATGCAGAATCCCCCTTCTTAGCTGAGTCTGAAAGTTCTAGAGAATATGGCAGGGAAGTAAAGAGAATGAAACCCTCCCAAAGCAAGTGGGGCAAGGGGCCCTTAGGGGAAATTCCTGTTGTTTCCCATCAGGCTGAGGCATTTACAGGTCTGGGGCATCTCGAGGGAGAAAGAGAAAGCCAAGATTCTGGTGAATTCAAAGCATTTTCCATGCACTAAAGTCATTCTGGAACAGTCAGTGCCAACTTACCCACTTGGGTAAAGGACACCATTCCCTCCTGTCTTCCCAGGGAGTGCCACCTCTGTCAGGAAGGGACAGAGCTCCCAGGCCTCTCCCAGATTGGCAGAAATGCAGCCAGGAATAGAGAATCAGACTACAAAGTGCCACATACTTTCTTTCGGGATCAGTTTCACTTGCAAATACTTCTGTAAGGATCTAGACAAGCACTGGCCCATGGAACTTTCTGCCAATGATGGAACTACTGTGTCTCTGAGATGCCCATGAAGGCGGCCAACAGCTCAGGAGTGGTGGTTAATGGGCACTTAAATGTGGCTGGTGCCACCGAGAAACTGACTTTTTCATTCTCATGCACATGAACGTCAACGGCCACAGGTGCTAGCGGCTGCCCACTGGGCAGTGGCGATCTCTCTCCTAGCCCAAGTGTGATCACCAGCCCACTCAAGCAGGGCTGTTCTCTCCCTCTGTCACGGCCAAGAATGCCACCTATCCCCACCATTCCACTTACATAAATGACAGCAACCCAGACAGCCAGGGCCTGGCAAATCACGGGGGAATGGACACATCTGGGCCGAAGATATCTCCCGGGGGACCAGCAGGTGGGGTGACAAGCGGGAGTCACATTCTATGCCTGCGTGGTACCCTACAAGACTTTCCCACGAGGGGTGGCGGGGTCGGTGGGGGGAGGCCTTCATTGAAAGTGGACACAAAAGGTATATTCTCTTTTGTTTTCTAACTCAGCACAGGCTGGAAGCCAACAAGCTCAGTACCTTTAAGAGAAGAGAACTCACACCACGCTACAGAAATCCACCATTCAACAGCTCTAAACTCTACCCCACGTCTCAAGAGAAAGGCCACAGTGATCCTGTACCACCACAGGTGACCGGGACGGGCCCCTGAAACCTCACCGCCACACAGCACCTTACCAGACAGAGCTGCCTCGGTGGCGCCAGCAGCCCGGGACGCCCCAACCTGCCCTCACCAACTGCAGATTTCAGCGGCCGCCCCCAGAGCCCCACACCACCGCCCTTCCTGGCCTCGTGCCCCTGGAAGCCCAGGGGCAGTGGGCAAGGATGAAGAAATAAAGGACCCCATGTCGGGGGCAACACCAGTCCTGGGCTTGAGAGGGGAAGGGGTGTGGGTACTGGAAAGAAGACGTGCAGAGCTGGTGAAGGTGGGACCAGGGCCTGAAAGGCCTCAGGTTTACTTAAACTGACAGAGTTGACTCCGGGTTTCCAGACGGAGGGAAAGGGGCCAAGGGGAGAGTTTATGGAGGTTGGGGAACCACTCTGAGTTTGGAGCAAGGCTCTAAGATGCTGGGGAAGGAAGGGATATGGGGTGTGCTGCGGGGAGGAGAGTGGCTGAAAGCCAAAACGTCAGGCTTGGGGATGTTGGGAGGAAGTGGGAGACCCCGAATGCAAGGAGAGATGTACAGGGGGGCTGGGGAACTGGGGTCCATAAAGGGAAGCCAGCTGAGGGTGAAAAAGGCAGACTGAGATCTGGACTGGGGGGAAGTGTGGGGAAGTGTAAATCAGGGTTGCAGAGGCACAGAGGACCCACGCTGAGGGGAGTGAGCCATCTGGGGTCTGACAGGCTAGGGGGCTCCAGGTCAGAGCAGAAAATGCCCCTGGGCCTGGTCCGAGAGAACGGTCTGAAGGTGGAAGAGAGCCCGTCAGGCTCTAGGGGCCAAGGAACTGAACGGGGCCTGAAACCAGAGGGAGCCGAGGAAGCAAGGGTTGGGGGGGGGGGGGGAGGGTGTCAAAGCCTCTGAGGAAGCAAGCCCAAGTCCAAAGTGATGGGGCTGAGGGGGTGAGCTCAATGCAGGCCTGGGTCATTGTGGGAAAAACCCAGGCCCCAGCCAGAGTTCAAGGGAAAACGGTCACCTAGGCTAAGGCAGTGGCAAGATCAAGGGGGAGAGAAGGCTCGGTCCTGGAGAGAATGAGGGTTAAGGAGGCTTCAGGTGGGCCTAGGTTTGAGGAAGCAGGAGGCCGCACCAAGGTCCTGGGGATTCCGGGAGGTGTGGGGGGATTCAAACCCCAGCACTCGGTTTAAGGAAGAAGCAGCAGTAGGCTGCGGGCTCAGGGAGTTTGAAGGGACTTGAGGCCGAGGGTTCAGAGAAAAAAGGAGACAGGCCCTGGACCCACAGAAGGGTGGTACGGCCCAGATCTGACAATCTGAAGGGTCCCGGGGCAGCTGTGGGACTCTCTGGCTGGGGCTGGAGTCCCCAGGGGTGCCTGCGGGGACTCTGGAGTGGGCTGGGATCCAAGCGGCTCTGGGCCGCACTGGGGTCCCAAAGGGCATCTCAGGGGCTTCTAGGCCACCTGTGGGGGCTCTGGGCTGGTTCAGGGGCCCGAGGAGCGTCCCACAGGGTGCTGGGCTGGGCTGAAGTCTCAGGGGGAGTCCCGGGGGAGTCTGAGCCGCCTGTGGAGGCTGTGGTCCGGGCCGGGGTCCCGAGGAGCGTCCCAGAGGCTGGGCTGGACTGGGATCACCAGGGGCATCCCGGGGGTTCTGGGCCGGGCTGCGGTTCCGGGGGGGCGTCTCAGAGGGCTCTGCACTGGGCCAGGTCCGGACCCCTAGAGAAGTCCGAGGGGCTCTGGCCGGGCCGGGGTCGCGGATGGGGGAGGGGCGCCCCCGCCCCACATAAAGGCCGGGGGAGCGGCGGGCGAGCACAAAGCGGGGCGGGCGGGAGCTGAGCGTGGGCGGGGAGGCCGGGACCGAGGAGGGCCGGGCGGGCGGGTCGTGGGAGGGAGGGAGGGGACCGGGCGGGCGGCGGGCTGCGCTGGGGCGGCGCGGCCGCTCCTCACCTGATTGTCCATGGCTGGCGCCCCGCCCCGCCCCCGGGCCCCGCGTCGCTCGCCGCCGCCGCCGCTCAGCGCCGCCCCGCCGCCCTCATTGTCTGTCAGGCGCCGCCACCGCCGCCGCTCCCGGCTGCCCGCCCGCCCGCCAGCCCCGCGGAACCGGAAACCACCGCCAGTCCGGGTCGCGCACCGACCGCGGGCCCCCGCCGCCGACTCTGGCCTGTCGCCCCGACTGACAGCCACCTGGGCTAATCTGCAGCGCGGACGGCCGCTCCTGGGGCGGGACTTCCTGCCTGGCGGGGGCCTGCCGGGCTGCGGTCGGAGGGACGAAGCCCCCAGCCAATGGGAAGCCCGAACCGGAGGGGCGGTGGGAGGGAGGGAGGGAGGCGCGAGGCGAGCCCGGCGGAGGGGAGCGCGAGGTGTGCGCCGCACGTGGAGGGGGGCGGGGGCGGGACGGGCGTGCCGCGCCTGCGCACTGCGGCCCGCAGGGGGCGCTGCCTCGTGGCTGGAGCTTCCCGGGGGCCTGAGCCTAACCTGGTCCCTCTGAGGTGGCGGTTTGAGCCCCGGGGAGGGTGCCCTAGGAACACTTTTGTTTCCTGGCCACGTGTTGCTACTGTGTCATGGGATGGGTTCCGGGCTCTGGAACGGGAAATTAATTTTCCAATGCTGGATCTGCATCAGGGAAAGCCTGGTCGACTAGCCTCTCCGTCTGAGTCTCAGTTTGCACATCTGTGAAATGGGGACGCTCAGTACCTTGTAGTCTTAGTTCACACTAACTTCAATGATACACATTTGAAATCTTCTGCATTAAAGTGATCAAGAAAGCCTCATTTCATCCATGAAATTGATCATTCCCCTAATCCCTCTAAAACCATCTTTTAATTTACCCGTGATCATATAATTTCACAATTTGTAAACTGTGTTTGGATGAGACAGAGATATATCGCTCCATCTTTTTTAGGATCTTGCAAGCCACTTGTCTCTTGGACAATGGGACTTCTGCCTGCAACTTGGGAACTCGTATGCTTTATTTTATTTTTTAGAGATTTTATTTACTTATTTGAGAGAGGCTGAGATAGCGACTGAGAGCACAAGCAGGGAGGAGAGGGACAAGCAGGCTCCCCACTGAGCAGGGAGCCTGACTCAGGGCTCCATCCAGGATCATGACTTGAGATGAAGGCAGACACTTAACCAGCTGAGCCACCCAGGCACCTTTGTGCAGTTATTTTAAATTTCTTCTTATATTAAACCAGGGCTTTTGGTTTGCTTGGAGGTTTTCTTGTCCCCCCACCCTGCCTTCACATTTAAGTGTCAGCCAAGTATTCTTTAGGTAGTCAGGGTGCTATTTTGTACTGAAGAACATCAGGAAATCAGTAACTTTGGAATGAACATAATTCCATGTAAAACTCTGAAAAAGGCCAGATGCTGTCACAGTAATACCCTACCTTTTGATCTAGGGCTGGGCGTGCTGGGGGGAAGAAATGAAGGACCTGCTGAGAAAATAAGCAGCAACTTTGATGTGAGTACAACTTTTTTTTTTTTAATCCTATAACTGGATGTAAGTGGACCAGTAGTTCTAAGTGGTCCTTGAACCAGCAGGTTCTGCATCTCCTGGGAACTTTATTCAAAATGCAAATTCTAATCTCCCTTGATTTACGGAATCAGAAACTCTGGGCGCAGGGACACATGACCTGCACCCAGAGGGATGGCCGTACTAGCCCTGCAGACGATAGTGAAACTTAATCAAATTTCAGAACCACTGTCCCCAGTAAAGGGACAAAAATTGGCGGGTTAGCCTTTTGTTTCTAAAGGAAGCTTGCAGTGAAAAACCTTCCAGCTACAGTTGTTGCAAGGAAAAGCTTCAGGAATTCAACCACCACCCCCTTACTCATCTGGGAAATTCTCTTTAAGTTAAATTTTGAACTGTTGGGGGTTTTCAAAACTATATTCCCAGGGCTCCCACTAGATCAAACATAACCCTTTAAGAATTGGAAAGAATAACGGGGAAACAACCTAAGTGTCAGTCAGCAGTTGAATGGGCAAGAAAATGGGATCCACCCATACAATGAAATATGATTTAGTCTTAAAACAGAGGGACAGCTGCCACAACATGGAGGACATTATGCTCAGTGAAATAAGCCAGACACAAAAGGACAAATTCCACCTGATTCCCCTCACAGAAGATCCCTAGAGGAGTCCTATCCACAGAGAGAGAGAGAGAGAGAGAGGACATGGTGGGAGCCAGAGGTGGGGCAGGGGGTGGGGAGTCAGTGTTTCCTGAGGACAGAGTTTCAGTTCAGGAGAGATGGAAAGTTCTAGAGACGGATGATGGGCATGGCTGGACCACAGTGTAAGTGTGCTTCATGCCACTGAGCTGTGCACTTAAAATGGTTGCAATCATAAATTTTGTTATGTATATTTTTACCACATTAGAAAAATTAATGGATTTCTTGACACTATGAACATATAAATATCCACGAGTCCATAATAATATCAGAACAACACCGGAGCTCATTCATCACTTTCAAAAGTGACAACCGCATCAATGCCTCGCTTACCATGCCTTTGCAGCATGAAAGCAGCCCGGTTGATGAGGGAAAGCCTTTTTCACAGAAAAACACCTGCTGATAATGCTGAAAGGATGATAGGGGGGAAAAATCACTATTTTGAAACCACTAATGAAATGACCATTGTGGGCAAGAGTCATCCACGGAGGCTGAAACCATTCCCTGAAAGATTACAGGGGACTGGAAAGTCTCATGTTCACCAAAGATCTGCCCTCAGATCACCTGCTAAATGGGAAGAGGAAACAAGTAGCTTTACCATGGAAAACATCATGCTGTCACCACCTTGGTTCGGTGACCACCCTTAGCAGCAAAGCAGTGGGACAAGCAGAATGACAGTCTCCTGCTAGGGGTGATGAGAAGTCCACGGCACCAAAAAGAAAGTTCTCGCCCAAAAAGTTTAACCTGAATCTGGTCTCACCCCTAATGGCCTAACTGCCAGTTCACAGGAGAAACCCAGGAATGTAGGGGAAGCGTGAAAGATGAGATCATGAGAAGACGGTCAGACAAATCTAGAAAATGGGATCTCAACAGCCCTGGCTTCTTTGCGTCAATGGGAGGGAATGAGAGGAAAGGTGACTGCCCAGAGGCACAGGAGGTAGCCTCACAACGAACTGCGATGTGGGCATCTGTCCCTGGACCTTGGGTTTTGAACAAACAAGCTGTGTCCACTGGGGAAGTATGACTAGGGATGATAGCAGCTGATACTTGAAAATGTATTTGGTTAGTTGCAATAATGAGATTGTGGTAGTGTAGGAAAATGTCTTTTTTTTTTTTTTTTTTTAGAGATGCATAGGATTGGTTTAGAAGGATATTGCCTTCAAAATACCTTAATGAAGGGCCCCTGGGTGGCTCAGTGGGTTCAGCATCTGCCTTCGGCTCACATCATGATCCTAGGGTCCTGGGTCCCTGCTTTGCGGGGAGCCTGCCTTTCCCTCTCCCTCTGCCTGCCACTGCCCCTGCTCGTGCACTCCCCCTCTCTGTGTGTGTCAAATAAATAGAGAAACAGAGAACTCTTTTTAAAAATTAAATGTATTAATTAAAAAATAGATGCAAAATAGAAAAAATAGCAAATGTTAAACATTGTTAAATGTAGGGGATGGATACATAACTATTCTTTATGCTTTATATCTGTATGTGTAAATTTCTGTAATAAAAAGCAAAAGTTTTAAAAAATACATCTTGTGCCTAAAGTAGAACCACTGTATTCTTTCCTTCAGGAGGTCAACAGAGGGCTGCCCCTTTTCCTCATTAGTGGTGGTACTGTCATAGCCAACACCAGCTGTGTCCAAACTGGTATTATCTTATTTCATCGTTACAATACCAGGAGGTAGGTGTTGTTGCCCCCATTTTACAGGTGAGGAAACTGAGGTGCAGAGGGGAGCGAATTACCCCCAAGTTCCATGGTGGGTATATGGCAAGAGCCAGGGACCTTCTCAATGAGGTCTACCCTGACCATCCCATCTTATTCTGTCCCCCCAACCATAGCTCTCTGACCCTTGTGACTCTAATTTTTCCTTTATCCACAGCACTAATCACCTCGTAATATAGACGTATTTACTTATTAAGTTCCTTGTCTATTTCCCCTAGATGGAATGGAAACTCCAAGAGAGTGGGGGTCTTTGTCACTGATGTATCCCAAGGACAGTGCCTGCCACAAAATAGATGTTCAGTAAACAGTTGTTCCATGAAATGAAATAATACTGAATCACATAGAAGATTGGTTCCTTTTCATTTCTCTTCAGTCTTTCTAACTCCTTCAAGAAAAAGTCTTGGCTTGGTGCTCGTGTGTCTTCAACTCCTCCCTGTCACTCTCTAATCTACCTTAATGACAAGAGAACAGACCTAGAGTTCAGAGCCTGGGACAGGTGATCACATCTGGTGCCTGGACTTTGAAATCTCCTGATAATCTGTAAAAAAACACCAGTGACGGGAGCCTTAAAAAAAAAAAATCCCACCTTCAGAGATTCTGGTCTTACTCGTCTGGAGTAAGAGAGAAACCTACGTCTACACACACACACACACACACACACACACACACACACACATTTTGTTTAAATTCAGCTGGAGATTCTAATGTGCAGCCTGGGTACAGAATCACTGAGCTGCGGTTAATAACACTCTCTGTTGTTACTGTATCCAATTTTCTAGTTGTTTCTTATCTATAAGAAATGACTTCTTAAAGTGACACAATGTTTCCTATTTAAACACACCAGGGTGAGCAAAGGGAGTAGATTTAAAGAAAGACATAAAGTAAATAGTAATTTGAGCCCCTGGCAAAATGCATGATACATATTATCTCAATGTTACAAACAATAAAATTGATACACAGAGAGACTCTAAGTGGTGGCCCAAGTCCCAGAGCTAGAAAGTATCATTTTGAACCTAGGGAGTGTAGCTTGCCCCCTGGGGCTGAAGGGCTACTACATTAGGTCTCTATCGCCCCCTAGTGGTCCAGTTTAGTTGCACCCACGGGGAGGGCTTGGCATTTACTCCCCCCTACATTCCACCAATGTAGACGGTTCAGCCCATCAGAATTTGGGGGAATCCTCTTCCTGATCTCCAGCATGTTCCCTGTACCTACAAGTTTCTTGCCAGCCACAAAGGCACACACAACCACACATAGCAATACTGAGTATGACCTCGCTGGAGCAGAGCCCAGGGGCCAGTTGGAGTCCCACCCTAGATTACCTTCAACTCACAGCAGATCTTGATTGTCACACTGAAGCCATTGACCCTTATCCCATCGGCAATAGGGAGCCATGAAAGGTTTGGGGAGCCGACGGAAAATATGTGCAACAAAGCATTTCCCCCAGAAGAGGGCAGCACACTGGGCATCTGGCTTGTCCTCTGTGAAACAATCCCTGATCCCGGTACTCCTCCCAGGGCCAGTATGAACCTGTAAGTCCGCCTTGTATGAATTTTTAAATGGCAGCCCTTCCAGGAGAAATGCCAACTCATGACCCAGCACAACGCTTGAGGGAGGACTTCAACTCCCAACCCCTACTTGTCCCACACCCCTCTCAGACCGCAGTTAGAGTGGGGCTCCCCTCTGGCAAGAGGAAACACACATCCAAACCCGGCTGATCAAAGGATTGTGTCTCTCTGGCTACTGGAATCGGTTTAATGGCATGGGCCATGACCTAAGACCAGCTGAGAAACTCTGGGAGCTTTACTGAATTTCAATAAAAGTT
The DNA here is from genome assembly GCF_002288905.1 of Enhydra lutris kenyoni. Lineage (NCBI taxonomy): Eukaryota > Metazoa > Chordata > Mammalia > Carnivora > Mustelidae > Enhydra > Enhydra lutris. The sequence continues at coordinate 1,910,689 of NW_019154170.1, read as the reverse complement.
TATGTTATGTGCAGGAATTCACATAACACAAAATTAACCACCAACCCTATTACAGTGTACAATTCAGTGGCATTTAGGACATTCACAATGTTGTGTAACCGCTACCTGTACCCAGTTCCAGGACATAAGGAAAGGAAACTCATCCCTACTAGCTGTCACTCCCCATTCCCTCCTCTCAGCCCCCGGCATCCACAAATCCACTTTCTGTCTTTGTGGATCTGCCTGTTCTGGGCATTTCACATAAATGAGATCACATACCATGTGACCTTTTGTGTCTGGCTCTCTTACTGAGCATCGTGTGTCCAGGATTCACCCACACGGCCGCCTGAGTCCCTGTTTCACTCCTTATTATAGCAGAATAATATTCCATTGTATGGAGACACCACATTTGTTTAACAGTTAATCTGTTGATACACATTAATATGCTTTCCACCCTTTGACTCTTTTTTTTTTAAAGATTTTATTTGTTTATTTGACAGAGAGAGATCACAAGTAGGCAGAGAGGCAGGCAGAGAGAGAGAGAGGGAAGCAGGCTCCCTGATGAGCAGAGAGCCCGATGCGGGGCTCGATCCCAGGACCCTGAGATCATGACCTGAGCTGAAGGCAGAGGCTTAACCCACTGAGCCACCCAGGCGCCCTCCACCCTTTGACTCTTATCAAATGGTGCTTCTATGAACATTTTTGTACAAGTATTTGTTAGAATATATATCTTCAATCTTTTGGGTATATCCCTAGGAGCGGAATGGCCAGGTCATATAGTAATTCTGTGCTTAACTTTTGAGGGATGGCCAGACTGTTTCCAACAGTGGTTTCACCGATTTATGTTTCTATCAATGTACAAGGGTTCCAATTTCTCTGCATTCTCTCCTACATTTATTTTTCTTTTTTTTTAATGACCAACTTCATAGATATGAAATGGCATCTCATGGCTTTGATTTACATTTCCCTACTGACTAATGGCATTGAGCATGTGCACTTAGAGCTTTGGCGTATACTTTTCTTAAAAAAAAAAAAAAAAAGGTTTTAGGGGCACCTGGGTGGCTTAGTGGGTTAAAGCCTCTGCCTTCGGCTCAGGTCATGATCCCAGGGTCCTGGGATCAAGTCCCGCATCGGGCTCTCTGCTCAGCGGGAAGCCTGCTTCCTCCTCTCTCTGCCTGCCTCTCTGCCTACTTGTGATCTCTGTCTGTCAAATAAATAAATAAAATCTTTTTAAAGATTTTTATTTGAGAGAGAGAGAGAGAGCGAGCAAGAGCATGAGCAGGGGGGTAGAGGCAGACTCCCAACTACCTCTGGGACTACCAGAGCTCCCAGGGAGCTCGATAGGGGACTCAATCCCAGGACCCTAGGATCATGACCTGAGCCAAAGGCAGCTGTTTAACTGACTGAGCCACCCAGGCGTCCCGGTATATACTTTTCAACTTGGAAGGATGTAAAGCCTAGCACTGCTGGCAGCTGCCTCCCACCCACGAGGTAGACCAGAAGGAAAGAGGGAGACTGCCCCTGGTGACATCACTGGAAGCCTGGATCCAGCTATATGGGCATCTGGATCCTTAACTTCAAAAGTATATATGCTTGCTGATGGTGCTTTTGTCATTTCAGCCAGCTGGAGCTGAACATTTTATTCTTTGTCACAAAGAGTCCTCCCTGATAGAGACTGGGACTTGCCAAGATCACATGGCTGGTTCCAATTAGACAAGACGTCTCCAGACCTCCTACCCACCTGTAGCCTCCATAGTCAGGAGGCTAAGAGGAGGCTGTGAGGTTGGGTCAGCAGGGGCCAGGAGACAGGCACAGGAGACAAATTGTTGCTGTGTATTTAGGGACAGAAGCATGGGTGTGGTGGGGGTGGGGGACAAGAGGCAGGTGCTTCTCTATCTGCCCTTATCCCCATCAGAAGGTTTTGAACGAAGGTTCTTCACTTCCAGGGTGCCAAATGCCCCTTTAGAGAATCTCTTGGAAGTACAGCTCCTCTCCCCCACCAAAAACACCAAGACAACATTTTGCAGGCAATTTTATAAGTTTGCAGAAACTCCCTCCCTCTCTGCCCCCCTCTTCCCAGCATGATCCATCTTGGAGCCAGAGGTGAGGAACCTCCAGTTTCTAGAATAAGAAATTCAAAGGGATTGGAAGCAGTGGACCTGTGATCCAGATTCGATCTTATTGCTGACTAACTGTGGTGCAAGGAACTTCAGGGGAAGGACAGACCCAGTTTGAATCCAGGCTGTGTGGTCCTGGGTAAGTTGCTTGCCCTCTCTGAGCCACATCTATAAAATGAGAATATTCATGTCTACCTGAAGTGTTGTGGGAGGGGCATTAGGTTCAATGATCTGTGTCATGGGCATACAGCACATGATAGTCTCAATAAATACGAGTGGCCTTTCCTCTTTCAATCTCCCCATCTCTCCAGCAGGCCGGATGGGCTAGCCTCTACTCTGTTTGGAGTGACACACTCCAGGGATCTCAATGACATGCCCAGACAACCCTCTTTTGCAAAGAATGTCAAGTGGTCCATGGATACCTAAACCTATCCCAGGACCCCAGATTACAAATCTCTTACTCTACACTCTCCCTCATTTACTAAGTTCCAACGAGCATGTTCTTTCTGATCACTGACCGCTACATCAAAAACTAGTGATGTACCATACGTTGGCTAACTGAACCTTGGGGGGAAAAAAGAGGGTTCTTTCTGTCTCACCAGTTCATCCACACCCTGGGAGTTTCACACCTGCCATTCCCTCTCCCCAGAATGGTCTTGCCCAGCCAGCTCTCAGTATGGCTGGTCTCCTCCTGTCGTTGAAGGTTCATCTGGAAACTGCACTCCCCCACTGAGCACCATTTGAAAGGGCTGCTTCCCCCCATCATGGTTCTCTAAAGCGTCACCTGCTTTATCATTTTTACAGCACGTATTAGTGTCTGGAAATGCCTTGTTTGTCTTTTTATTTGTGTAACACGTGTCTCCTCATTAGAGCAGGGGCATTGCCTGACTTTGTTGCCTTGTATTGCCAGCGGGTGGCCTCAGACATTCAGCAGGAACTTGATGTGTATTTGTGGAAGAGACGAACGAACAAATGAGTGGGAACACAGACGAATGAAAGGATGATTAAATCATTTGGATGGATAAACGAACATGAATGGATGGCCGAATACAGATGGGAGGAGGGAGGGATTAAAGGACGAGGCGATGGATGGTTGGATGTTTTCCAGATTCCATGCTAAACACTTTTAATACATGATCTTGTTCTGTCCATGCAGAAGTCCCATGAAGGAAGAAACATTGTCACATTATAGACAAAGTGTTTAGGCTTCGAAGGTAGGAAAAATCACTTCCCCCAGATGATACCACTAGGAAATGGTCGAGCAGGAGTCAAGCATAGGTCTGCCTGACTCCAAGCCCAGTACTCTTACCTACCACAGAAATCATCCTCCTGTACTCCTCTCATTTTAAGCCCATACAGGCCACCCAGTTCCTCTCCTGGTACCCATGTCCCAACAACAGCCAGATGGCCCAGTCTGGGCCTCCATGTTGCTCCATTGTCTACCAGTGAGATGGCCCCAGAGGTCTGCGGGTGCATGTGTGTGAGAGGATTTGCAAGGTCTCTGCATTCACGAGTGAGTGCAGAATGAAGGGACTGGAAATCATGTCTGTTCTCTGGGATGCCCCCCAAGTACCAGGGACAGTGCATGGCCAAAGACAGGTCCAAAGGGTGTGGGGGTGATAGTCACAATTTATGAAGTTGCCCAAGCACCAAGCCACAGCCTGAAGTCATTCCCAGTGGCTGAGAGGTAATCCCAGCACCTGGTGGGCCAGCCTCACAAAGTGAACACAGAGGAGGAAATAAAAGAGAATAAGGGCAGGTCGTGGAGGGAAGCTCCCCCAGGGTCATCAGACTGTTGCGCAGAAGGCTCATGAAGTCCATCCCCTGTCTTGGGGCAGGGCCATGCAGGACAAGGAGGATGGAGAAAAGGAGGTAGAGGAAAGAACCATGAGCATCTCTTGGACTCCTGACCCAGGCCTCCCTCTTCCAGACACAGGTGAGTTGGCAGGTGCTTGGGTAGTCGAGAAGCTCGCCGGCATCAGCAGCTCTTGTTGTCATTGACTTCCACATAGGGGAGCCCCACAGGCCAAGTGTCCCGAGGCCAGTAGCGGACTTTGAGGGTTTGACCCGGCATCTCATACCTGGCGTCCACTAAGGCCATGGTCACCATGCCATAGGGAAAAGTGATACTGATGAGGACATGCCTGTGGGGTGCAGGGAGAAGGCGGTGAGGGCACCAGATGCCGACCTGCCCCTGAGCTAGCTTGATGCCCCCACCTACGTCCTCTCCTCACCTCTCATGGATCCTGACCATCCAAAGGGACATTCTGGATCAGACCCTCAATTGCAACCAGATCCTACACTCACTCACACCCCTCCCCAGTATCGGTGCCTCTGCTTTCTGCCCCCAGGCTCCTGCTCCAAGCTCTGGCATCTGAGATTGTCTGGTTCTGGTGCCCCATACCCCAGGGCAGGTGCTTACCAGATGCTGTGCAGGTAAAAGAAATTGATCTGCTGCCAGAAGCTGCAAAGCAAGCGGTCACTGATCCAGCTGGTCAGTGCAAAAGCCCATAAAACCACGGAGACCTCCATGATATGCCGAAGCTCCTTATTGCTGGTTCTAGGGAGAGAAGGAGGGAGATTAGAGCCTGACTCGGATCACAGAGCCTGAAGGGGCTGATGGGAAATTCCTCCATCCAAGGAGATGATGCTGAGAGGAGGAAATGACCAAGAATACCAGAGGGAGGGGGCCTCACTTGTGATGATTGCTAACATTTGCTGGGCTCTACAAGTTCTTCCGATAAAAACTCGGCCCTCACGACAATGCTGTTATTCTCATTTTGGAGAGGAGAAAGCAGGCATGTGAGATTAAGGTGTGCTCCAACCCCACCCAAGGTCCCATGACCAGTAAGTGGTAGAGCTGGGGTCTGAACCAGGTTTGTCAGACTGCAGACTTCTTAACCAACAAGCCCTCCCCTGTTTGTGTCTGGGGCTGCAAGTGTATGAACACCTGTGAGTCAGTGCCCGAGAATTCATGTCTGTGTGGCTACGGGCATGTCCGGATGTGGGAGGGCAGATTCTCTGGAGGCCATATCTTGGGACAACTCAAGATCAGAATCTGTTTCCCCGACAGCAGAACTGACCCAGCATCCTTTAGGAAAGAGCAGATCAGGGATTCATGAGGTAATAACTCCCATGTGTTTAAAAGCACGGGGTCTGCTCCCTACTCTAAAATGGGACAGTCTGAACATCAAAAAAGAATAATGAGTAAGGACAGATGAAATCTGAATTGAGAGTCTGGGGTCTGGTGAACAGCATTGTTCCACAATTTCCTCCTTTTGAGGTTGTACTGTGGTTACATAGGATGCTCCATTGGGAGAGGCTGGGGGGAGCTGGATGAAGGATTCCCAAGACTCTCCACTATTTTGGCAACTTGCCATAAGTCTGTAACTACTTAATAAAAACTTAAAAATATAGCCCGGGGACTGCAATGGATTGAAACACTTCTGAGATATAAACATCCATGAGTTCATAATGATACTTTTTAAAAAAAATTTCACTGGTCTCTACTAAAGATGGCTAAGGCCCCAACTCATTACTCTGGAAATAGATCAATTAAGGGAAAGAATCAACTATCCATCCTGTCCTTCCTGTGCAAACTGTATTTCCAGGTGGACGAGCGGAAGTCCTTCTTGATGGAAGAACTCCGGATAATCATTGCAGAAGGAATAATGGGTTCTGCAAACCACCCTCTTGCCACCACTAATGAAACCATGGATGGAAGTGTGAGCCTGAATGGTGGCTGAAATCCTTGGGTGGAAAGTCAGTGGAAAACTTTACAATAAAGTGAGAAGATGACACCATCTGAATCCACTGATCCTTAAAAGCACTAAACGTGGAAAACCACTCATTATGGGGTCCTAATGGCATGGAACAAGAAACACCCAGCACCACACATGAAATATTCTGGCCTCAAAATATGTAAACCTAAATCTAGATCTAACTATTATTTTGCAAGAAATACAAAAAAGAAAAGAAGGCAGGCAGGCAGGCAATGAAAGACACCACAGGAAGCAGATGGCCAAATCCAGAATGTTCTACAGGATGGAGTTTCTGTTATCAAATCAGAGGCACAAAGATAGGGAAGGGAGGGAGAGACTGCTATAACATGAAGAAAACCTAAGAGACTATGTTCACATCCCAATTTCAACAGGACTAGTTGGAAGACAACATCTTGAGAAACTGAGACAACAGTGGTGTGATCTGGGTATGGTCTACTTCATTAGCACTGAGTGTTCCCAATCTTCCATCTGTCCCTCTAGATCCTTCCCTACCTCTTTTCATTCTGCCCTGTGCACTGGGGAGGCAGGGTGCTGACCTGTGTGGACTGAAGCCAGAGACTCCTTTGTCCTTGGGCTTCCAGTTAGATTAGCCAATTGTTTCCCGTTGGTTAAGCCAATGGCTTCCAATTGGGTTGGCCAATGGTTTCCAGTTGGGTTGGCCAATGAAGCACCCCAGTAAGAAACCAAAGGGTATGAGGAGAGTATGGTTAGAATGGTTATTTATTCTCCTGGCCTCCTCCATGTGGCAAGCTAGTTGCCACCAACAACTGGAGGTCACAGTTCTTGCTAAGGAGACCCTCTTCACGGGGCTCTCTTCTTCCATACTCTTGCATTCACTCCCTCCCATTGCTCCCTCCATTAGGTCTCCTGATGATCATAGGATCCAACTCTTATCAGCACAATGGTTCTAAATGATCCCTAGTGATTTTCCTACACCTGCTCTCTCCTTTGTAAATAACCCTTTTATTCAGGTCTCTTCAAATGACCCCATTTCAGAGACCTCTCTCTATCCTGCCAAGTCCTAGTATGGGTTAAAAATAATAATTCTTTATTGGGAGAGTTAAGTCCTGAAAAGTTAATGGGCGCCATATATGGAATCTGAGGGAGAATGTATAATGCAAGTTGGCAAAATGCTGATGGTTGTTGGGACCAGTAGGGGGTACACGGAGGTTTATGGTACAACAGTCTCTGCTTGTATGTACGTTTGGGGTTTCAGCCTTAGGTACCAACCCTAAACCTGTCCCTTGTTAGTAGATGATCTTGGGGAAGGGACATCTCTCCCTTGAGCCTGGAGTCAATGAGAACTCCAACCCTGGAACTTGGTGAGAATGTGGGGTGAGGGAAGTACTTGGAGGGGGATGGGAGCCACCTTCCCGGGGAGGAACCTGCAACCACCACCCACTTCTTGTATTCCTGGAACACGATGTAGAGGATATGCACAGCAATGCTGTTGAGGGCATATGCGTTGATCACAGGCCTCAGGAAGGACAGGAAGGTGCTGACCACTGTGGTGATGACGACCAGGCAGATGAACTGGGGCCTAAGGGAAGAAGGATGCAGCTGTCAGATGGCAGCTGGGAGTGTCCTGGGTGGTTTAGGCAGGGTCAGGAGATCTTGTGGCAGAGGTAGATGAACAAAGGGAAGGGGTTCCAGGGAGCCCAACTGGACTCAGAGAAAAGTCTTGAGGGTCCCAGGTGGGCTCAGCAAAGGGCCCCAAGAAGGGTCTGATGAAACATCCCAGGTGGGCTCAGGCAGGGTCTGAAGGGGGCCCCAAGGGTAGGGGTGGGTAGGATGATGAGAGGGTCTCAGGGGGGCTCCAAGGGGCTTAGTCAGATCAGCAGAGAGTGTCGGGGTCCAGGTGAGGTCAGTCAAGGGATTCAGAGGAGCCAGGTAGGTTGAAGGAAGGAATTATAGAGGTCCTATCAAGAGAGGGGTCCTAGAAAGCTCTGATAGGTCATATGGGTCAGGAGAGAGATTTGGAGGGGTCTCTGGTCAAGAGAGGGGCCCAGGAAGAACCCAGGAGAGTTCCAGGGATCCCAGGGATAGGCTCAGGGGAGAGGTCCCTGGGTCCCAGGTAAGCTTAAGTATGGGTTCCTGGGACCCCCTCTTGGCTTCGAACAGGTTCTGGAGAAGGTACCAGACTATCCAGGTAGGATCAGGAGAGGATTTCCGGGGGTCCCAAGTACTCTCAAAGGAGGAGTCCCTGGAAGCCAGTTAAGTCAGGTAGGGTCAGGAGAAAGTCCTGGGGTGATCAGGGGAGGGATTCCAAGGACCTCAAGTGAACTCGGGGAGTGGACCCAGGAGCCTAGATGGGCTCTGGTGGGATCAACAGAGGACCAGCCACCACCCCACCTGTTCTCTCCTAGGAAAGTGGGAAAGTAGCAGCGGGGCATCCATATGCTGTAGCCACTGGCCAGCAGCCACAGGATAGAGATCTCATCCAGCAGCTGGCCCAGGAAACTAAGCGTCATGTGGAAGTACATGGAGAACAGGCCTGGAGCAAGAAACAAAGGTAGGTGGTCAAGGGGGTGGTCCCCCAGCCCTACCACCCCACGGTCATAGACCCCCCCACCTACCTACGACCATGAAGAGGACACAGGTGATATAAACATAGCGGGAGCGTTTCTGGGCGTAGGGTTGCATCAGAAACATCATGAGAGGCCCAAAGATGAGGAAGGTGACATTGCTGAACTGGAAAAGAGGAGGACATGGGGAGGGCGTTATCAGAATCACAGGCAGAGGAGGGCTGCCCCACGCCCAACCCTATGTTATTAGCCCATTGGTCACCTAAACCCTTTCAGGCAATTAATCAACCCAGAGTTTGTCACTCTTGTCAACCAGTCATCAATAGATTAATTACTCCATCTCCTATTCCATCAGTTCATTCATTCATTCAGTGAGTGTGGCAGACTATCTACTAACCTTCTGCACACATCCGCCCCCTTTTCCTTTTAGAAATAGGATCTCCCCAAGTTTTAGACACAGCTACACAACTAAAGACTACACTTCCCAGCCTTCCTTGCCACTCACTGTGCCCTCATGACCTGGTCTGAGCAATGGGATAGAAATGCAAATGAATAATTACTTTATTTAAAAATGTGAGCTACATTTATCAAGATTGACTGTATTACTGAGAAATTTTTGAAATCCAGGACTACACAAGGACGTGTTCCCTTGGTCATCTGAGGAATGATGTCATCACTCATCACAAAACCACTAGAAGATTCCATTGTACCCTGGTGAGACAATTAGAGTGAGAAAGGCAAACAAAATCTTTGTATTATTATGAAAATAATTTTCACCTCAAAGAACCTCTGAAAGGCCTCAGAGAGCCCACAGTGTCCACAGACAGTATTTCAAGAATCACTGCTTCATGAACAGCAGAGCTGTAGCATGGTAATGTTGAGCTGCTGAGTTAAATTTCCAGAACCATCTACCTCTAGACTTCCATTTCAAAAGATAAGATGATATGATCTTGTCTTTTTAAGCTGTTTTTAGTGGGCTGTTTCATTTGAAACCAAAGCATCCTAGTTACTGGTCTTCTGGATCCAAGTGACATGGGATTGGGTCCATGCTCCCCCATCATGGACTGTGACGAGTTAATTCAATGCTCTAACCTACCATATCTGCATTTGTGACATATTGTAATGCCACTTGCGTCTTCATGCTCTTGACCCAAAGATCCCCAGACCTCAGCAGTCCATGGGTATGATTAAGGTGACAAGAACATGTGCACCAGAATTTCAAGGGTTCAGAGTCCATGATTGCTGCTACAGGACTTCAGTGCCCCCTCAAAGTTCCCCCCTAGATATGTCCGGGCCACAGTAAGTCTCTCACAAGAGCTCAGAAACAAGTGTTCTCCCGGTCAGCTTGAGGTCAGCCGCTTGCTCACTCAATTACAACCTTCTTTCCCCCAATAAACTCTTCCCCTTGTAAATGTCTCCTCCATCGCCTTCATCCCATCTTAGAAAGTGAAGTAGTAATCTGTTAACCAGGGTGCTCCGTTATTTCTCAGAAACCTAGTCTGAAGGGGTGCCGACCCAAAAACAGAGAGCTCAAGGAAATGCAAGTCAAAACCACAGGGAGCGATCACCTCACACCAGTCAGAATGGCTAGTATTGAAAAAAAAGAAGACGACGAAATAACAAGTGTTGGGTAAGACTGCGGAGAAGGGGAAACCCTCGTGTACTGTCAGTGGGGATGCAAGTTGGTGTAGCCATGGTGGAGGTTCCTCAAAAGATTAAGAATAGAAATACCATAGGATCCAGTGATTCTGCTGCTGGGCATTGACTCCCCGCCCCCTCCCAAAACACAAAAACACTAATCTGTAAGGATATATGCACCCCTATTGCAGCTTTATTTATACTAGCCAAGATATGGAAGCAACCAGGGGTCCGCGATACATGAATGGCTAAAGAAGACATGGTGTAGGGGTGCCTGGGTGGCTCAGCCCTTAAGCATCTGCCTTCGGCTCATGTCATGGTCCCAGGGTTGTGGGATCGAGCCCTGCATCGGGCTCCCTATTGCGTGGGAGGCCTGCTTCTCCCTCTCCCATTCCCCCTGCTTGTGTTCCCTCTCTCGCTGTGTCTCTCTCTGTCAAATAAATAAATAAATAAAATCTTTTTTAAAAAGAAGAAGAAGACGTGGTGTATAGTGGAACAATACTCAGCCACAAAAGGCAGGAAATCTTGCCATTTGTGACAATATGAAGGGACCTAGAGGGTATTACGCCAACTGAAGTAGGTCAGAGAAAGACAAATACTGTATGATTTCACTTATATGTGGAATCTAAAAAACATAGCCAGTGAACAAACAAACAAAAACCAGAACAGACTCATAAATACAGAGAACAAACTGGTGGTTGTCAGAGGGGAAGGTGTGGGGGATGGGCAAAATGGGTGAAGAGGTGTAACTTCCGGTTATGAAATCGTTAAGTCATGGGGATGAAAAGCACAACATAGGGAGTGTAGTCAATAACATTATAACATTTTATCGTGACAGGAGGTAACTACACTTACCGTGGTGAGCGCTGTGTAATGTATGTGACTGTCAAATCATTATGGCGCACCCCGAAACTAGTATAATATTCCATGTCAACTACACTTCAGTAAAAAAGGAAAACACAGAGTACAGAGGCGAGTGTGGGGAAACCATTTACCTGATACAAGGTCACCATCTAGGACCCTAGGTCTTGGGCACCAAGACAAGGTCCCAAGGCAGGAGACCTTCTGATTCTAGGGAAGCCCATGGCTTTCCTTGGGTGATGGTGAACCAGCTCAAGGGCTGTTCCCACAATTTGAGGACCCTTGGCAAGCTGGTTTTGCAGCCCATGATCCCACCGATGTCCTTGCTTTCCACACCAAGGTGTCTGATGCCCACCAATGGATGATGTCAAACACATCTACCTGTTCCCAATGGATACCTGAGAACACGCTGTGTCTGCATCCTGACACCCAATCCCACTGGAGCAGACACCTATCCCAAACTGTGCCAATCAGATTTTCCTGGGAATTTGAAACCTGGAACAGATACAGAGCCCGGGAGTCACCAGAATTGAGTTGCACCATTATCAACACTCTAAGGTCTTGGGATATTTTCCTGATGTTTAAGACATGGCAACCATTTTGTCACCACAAACAGACAAGGCTGAGAACACAGGCAGATACTCAAGGGTGGTATCTGTCTTGTGCTACATCCTCCAGACCTGCCGTGGACCCCAGCCCTCCCAAGCAACTCATCTCTCCATTTTCTAAGATACCCCAGTACCTATCTAATGCATTCTTCCTGTTTGGTTTGGGGGTTTTTTGTTTGTTTGTTTTTGTCTTGTTTTGTTTTTGCTTAAGCTAGCTTTCTAATGCTTGAATTCAGCAAAATCATCACCATTGGTGTATGAGTTAGGGTTCTGGGGTAGCAGGCAACAGAAAACAAACTTATACCATAAATATAAAAATGTGTGCATGGTTACTTATTTGTTTGTCAGTTCAGTCATTTATTATGGGGAGCTCATTAATCCAAAGAATTGCAGAAAACAAGGAACACCAGAAACCAGAACAGCTCTGAGCCTCGAGTGGACAATCTCTTCAGGGAGCAACTTTGGGCATGAATAGGAAAAAAAAAAATTATGTTCAGTTGTTATATCCAGGCCCAGGATACATCTCAAACGCAGGAGATGTTGCTTGGGCCACAGCCCACCCTTGGCCAGAGGTTGCAGGGGGCACTTTGACCATCCCACTGAGAACATAACCAGAAGGGAAGGGGCATTTGGTTGTCATAGGGAAGACATAGGGAAGACGGTGCCATGGATACCAAATGGGCAAAATCCCAAATCAGATGTTCACTCTGCCTTCAAACAAACACCAGTCCTTGGGCGTATCAAGTATGGCAGAAGATACTGAGCCAACCAGTTCCCCAAACTCTAAACCCTCCATTGAAAACACGTCTGTGACTCCCATAAATAAAATGCAAAGTCTTAAACCTGGCTTGTGAACTCCCTCCATAACTCACCTCTCTCCACCTTCAACTTTATCATCCATGCAGAAGGGACAACTCAGTTCCCCCAAATGAGCCATACTTGCTCTCACCCCTTAACCTCCAGGACTTGGCAGAGGCTGTTCCCACTGCCTGAAACAGTCTCTGTCCCCACTTACCCCTCTTTGCCAGGCCAACTGCTACTCGGTCTTTCCCCTGGGCATCACCTTTTGATAAAGCCTTCCCAATCCCACAAGGCAGGGTTGGGTGATCTTCTTTTGGGCCCTGTCCCTCTATCCTAACACTTCTCCAGCTGTTCTGAAACTGCCTTGCTCTCCCACTAAAGCTGGCTTTGGGAACAGGCACTGGGTCTACCCTGTTCTCCACTGTAATCTCAGGAACTGGGTATAGTAGGTGCTCAATAAACGTTTCCTGCTGACTGGACCTCGAAGCAGGTTTCTGTGGTTCACCAACCACTCACATGGAAACACTTGGCAGAAGGGGTAGTACCTGGAAAGTTCCGGATGGAAGGTGCTACGACTGTCACTTTCTTACCTTTGGACAGCATGATTTTATAGACATTGCTTTCAATCCTCGTGCACATCTCCCCCCACGAGGTCTAACTTTCTAGTTCTTATTTGACAATGGATCTCAGAGAAGCAGAGTGACTTCTCTGAGGTTGCACAGCCCTGGGGAACTCCAGAGTTTGCTTTTACCCTCTGCCTTAAAAGACGAGAGGAGTAGACAGGCAGCAATGGCTACAAGAAGGCTTTCCTGCTCCCTGGCCGTGTGGCCTGGTGTCTCTGGGTCTCCCTTTCCTGCATTAGCAAAATGGCAGAGAACAATGATGGGTAGTGTAGAGGCTGTTGAGGGCCATGCACGAGGCCAGGCATCGAAAGACTCCCTTGCCAGGGATGTGGTTATAGCTCAACAAATAGCAAGGGATTACTGCCGGTGGTGGTGTCGTGGGAGATAAGAGTCACAGGCTTATCCTTGGTTTAGTTGCTTCAAGCTCAGGGGCCAGCAGAACGAAGACAGAAGTTTTTGCTAACGCCCCCGAGTGTGCAGAATGAGGGCAACGCGACGGGCAGAGCCTCTGACTAATGAGCTCCAGATGGCTCCAGAGATAGCATCAGATACCTCCCCTTGCCGGGGCCTCCCTCCCTGCCTCTGGGGCTGGGCCCCCACCTTTCCCAACCAGTGGCTCCACCTAGACTCTTCCAGGACAGAGAGGTGCTGGCCCAGGATCATGAGCCGGACTCTCTGGGTCCCAGCCCCAGCAGGTGCCTTCACCTCCATCCGTCTGTCTGTCCGTCCATCCATCCATCCATTTGCTTACTAACCATTCCTTCTGTATCTACCATGCTGCTCAAGGACCTAGCAGCACTCCAAAACAAAGTCTGCCTTCCCAGGTCTATGCAGTCAGGGTTTGGGAGGCATTCTGTGCTGCATTTTCCTCCTCTAATGCCAAGAATCACCATAAGGATGAGAGAAGCAAGTGCTATGGGGCCGGAGAGTTTCGCTCACTGCTGTGAAACTCCAGTGCCTAGAGCCAAGTCTGGCACACAGTAGATGCTCAGTGAATTTTGGTAGAGAACAAGGCACGTGGAGAATACATGTTCGCAATGCACCCGTGTGTCTGCCACAGCTTCTCTACCGACTGTGAAAACCAGGGTTGCTGTTGTTCTGGAATAATTTGCTTTTTGGCTTACCAATACCCAGCAGCGTGTCTGGTGAATGGATGTGGCTGGGTACCTGAGTTCTGGAAGAAGAAAAGGAGAGAGAGAGAGAGAGAGAGAGAGAGAGAGAGAGAGAGAGAAGGTTAGGGGGCAAGGAAGGGAAGAAGGAACAGAGAAGAGAAGGACAGAGAAGAGAAAGGAGGAAGGCAGACTGAATTGACCGCCCATTTCAGCTTTGGGAAAAGGCAGAGAGGGAGCCGCTTTCTCGTTTTCCCTGGTCTGGAGCTGCCCCCACGCCCAGACACTTGTCTCCCATCCACTCCTTCGCTTGTGCATTCCATGGGTTCATTCTTGACTCCTTTGTTGTCCCTGTCCTCCTCACTGGACGGCAACCTCCGTGAGGATGATACACACCTGTTCTGTCTCTGGCTGTGTCCCCAACACCCACCTTGCTGGGCATGCATTGGACGCTCAAGAAAAATCTGTCAAATCAATCAAATCAACGAACATCACCAAACGCCCCCGAGTGCTTTCTCCCCACCGCCGAAGCTCGAACTGTCACCACGCACACCCAGCCCTGTCACCTGTCGAGGACCCCCTCACATCCCCCCGACACGTGCACAAGAACACTGGTGCAGGGCCCGGGGTGTGGGGCTGGAGCACCAGCCGAAGACCCTCCCCGAACAGGACTTACTTGCATGAATTAAAAAACACACATAATTAATTGTTAATCACCCAGTAAGTGAGTGGCCTCACAATGCTGTGGTTAATTAAGTTAGAGGCTCTGGGACCAGGGGGCCCGGGCTTTAACTCTGGCACTTCTGGCATACATAGCCTCTGTGCACTTGTGATTTACATGCTGTGCAACCCGGGTAGGAAACACACACTCTCTGAGCCTTTATTCCCCATTTGTAAAAATGGGGAGAATAAGAGTGCCTACTTCCTAAAATTGCTAGGAGGGTTACAAGAAGCGCTATTTGTTAAAAAAAAAAAAAAAAAGAATTATACATAAACACTTTCGCATCTCTGTGCTGCGTTTACTTCTGAAAGCAGTAGTTTTGTTTATTTTGTTTTGTTTATTTTGTGATTGGGATGCGTCAGGAACATTAAGGTTTTTTTTTAATTTGTTTTTTAAATTGATAAATAAATCACATACAATCAAATTCACTCTTTCAAAGTGTGCAAGTGAATAGGTTTCAATCGACTCCTCACGCTGTTGTGCAACCATCACCGCTATTTAATTCCAGAACATTCTCATCACCCCCAAAATGAAACCCTGTCCCCATAAGCAGTCACTCCCCCACCCCCGCTCCCCCCAGCTCCCGGCAACCATGCATTTGCTTCTTATCTCTACAGATTTGACTCTTCTGGGCGTTTCATATGGATGGAATCACACAGCGTGTGGCCGTCTGTGACTGGCACCATGTTTCCAAGGTTCGTCTAGGATGTAGCGTGTAGCGCTCCGCTCCTGTTTACGGCTGAGTAGTAGTCCACTGTATGGATGAATGACAGCGTGCCTACCCATTCATCCATGATGGACGTTTGGGATGCCCAGGAGCAGTTTCATCCTCCCTACGGTCTGTGGGTTAATCATATTAGCACCTCACAGCTCTTCCCTTTCTGAGTAAGTACTCAGTAAATATTTGCTGAGTAAATACGAGTGAATAAATGAATGGACCTAAGAATGAATGAGTCTTTCTTCCCTGTCCCACCAGCACGCTGTACTTCTGACTTCTGTTTTTTGTCTGTCTCCTCCATCCCCCAGGACACCGGCCCCGTGAGGGCAGAGGTTTTCTTTTGCTTCGGTCACCTCTGTATCCCCAGAGCCTGGTAAATGAAGACAGAGACGGTCCCTGACTCAGTCAATTCTTGTTGAGTCATGAGCAAAATGAAGGGGTCATTATCTCTTCAAACTGGACCCCTCTGGCATCCCCAGCAGGCTTTTTCTGAAGGAGAAAAGAGGTCCAGAGGGACCTATGGGGTCTGGGCCAGGAAGTGTCATGGGCACGGTCTCTGGGGTGTGAAATTATTCGATGAATAGGGTCTGCCCTCCCTGAGGGCAGAAACCATGCCCTCCTCATTTTTCAGGGGGTGGGGGGCCGAAATAATTGCTTTTGCCGTGAATTTGATGAGAAGGAAGGCAGAAGAGAGAGGTATGGTTTTAGAACTCCTGAGACCTGCTACTCACAGCCAGGGGCTCAGAGAGGGGAGGTTCTCCCCCTGCATCACACAGCATTCAAGGGAGAGAGGGACAGAAACCCCCACACTGCAGAGTCCAGCAACAGGAATGCTCAGTGGCAGAAGGATGTGGGGAGGCTGTGGGAAGTACGGGCGTTACAAACTACACCCCCTTGCACAACCTCCCACTCCAACCTCTCTGTCCCTTCTATCGTACCCCTTCTGCAGACTATGCCCACTGCTGCACCTCTGCCCATGCCATTTCCCACTCCCAACACGCCACCCCTTTGTTCTGTATCCAAGCATCCAAGAGGGAACTTTCTGGAGAGGATGAGACACAGAGCTTCTGAAGTTTTGGCAAGACCCCAGGAAAAAAATTCAGCAGCACAGCTCAGCTGTCTCTCAGAACCAGGGAGCCTTGACACTTCTTCCTCCACCCCTGGAAACCCTCCTGAGTTGTCAGCAGCCCAGAAGGAGGCCACACCTGGAGGCCAGCAGGCCAATGCCAGCAGAAGCAAAAACTGGAGCAGCCCCACCTTGACTTTTCCTCCACCCCACCTGACCCAGGCCCTCCCACGTCCTTGACCTCTGTTCCTGTTGGATATGCCTTCCTGGCTCTCCAGGGCCATCTATGAAAGCAACCAGGTGCCCCAGCTGCAACCCACATTATTGACTCTTTGCTGTTCAAAAGTCACCCATGGCTCCCCAGGGCCCTCACCACGGATCTCACGTTCCTCTGCCAGGCATTCTCCATGTGGCCCCTGGAAACCTCCTCCACCTGTCTGTCCGCCCTCATTTCCTCCTTCATGGGCAACCGGGGCTCTGGCTTCAAGCCACCAACTGTTCCTTGGTCTGCCGTTCTCTCTCACCCCAAGATCTTGGCTTATGCTGGTCCGTTTGCTCCATATGCCTGAAAGAACATTTACTCATGCTTTAAGCATTGAGTTTTCCTCCCCATTCAGTGAGCAGAGGCCTCCCATGATATCCCCATGGCTCCCCACTGCCCATTCTGGTCCCTTTGCCCTCCCTCTGCCACAAGCTAACCATGGGCCTGGTCAGATCTATTTCTGAACCCTTCCTTATCTGGGGAGCACTGAGTCTCTCCAGGACCCCAGGATCAATCAGCTCAAGTTGGTTCATAACAGTGATGTTGAATGAATGAATGAGTCCAATGAGTCCATCAGGAAATACAGGATATATCTGGAACACTCCTACCCAGCACTCAAAACTCGTTCAGCTTTATCTCTTCTCATAACTCTAGCCACAGGAACACACTTCCCTTTCCCAAATTGTGCAGGCTCTTTTACTTCCAAGACTCATTACATCCTTTTTTCTCTCTTCTCCCTTTTCCTCGATCTTATCCTACCAGGCAAGCTCCTATTCATCTTTCAAAACCCAACTCCTCGTTGCCCTCCTCGATGAAACTGGTCAACACCTGGGCGGAGTCCTAAGAGGGCTGCCTTTTTCTAAACCCTGATCGGGTGGTGCTGGGCTCTGCTTCCCCCCCACCCCAGACAGCGAATCTTGCAAGCAGGGCATTGTGAAAGTGAAAGTTTCTGCAGAGAGAGCTGACTCCTAGGAGGGTCATGATGAGATCAACATGAACCTATTTTTTTAAGAAAATTCTTGCTACGTATTTTGTCTTCATTTACATACCTGGATCCAAAACGTGCCTTTGAAAAGCTGCACGGTATTTGCCCAGAATGTGTTCAGCCCTACACAGGCTGGTGGAAATGTTATGGCTTCCTTTTTATGTATTCCACTACTGATGGCCATTAAAGATGACTCAGATGGCACTTTATATATAAATTCTGTTTTCTATTGGGATTATCTCTTTGATGCGAATTCCTGAAGATACAGTGACGGAGTGGGAGGGGAGGGGGCGCTGTTTGTGAATCCACAGCGCCACGCAACTTGGCAAATTACCCGCAGGAAGCCGCAAAATACGAGTGCCCATTCGTAGTGCCCGTTCACTACAACATGAATCCGTTTGTAATTACGGATTTGAGGAGGCCGAAAGGGAAAGATCTCATTGTTTTCTGTGGGGCTGATTATTACAAATACAATATCAGAACCTGGCAAACTCTGGCCCTGTGCCAGATCCGCCCACTGTCCTGTTCTGTATGGCTTATGAGCCAAGAGCGACATTTACCATTTTAAATGGTTGAAAAATTAAAAGAAGAATGATATCTTGTGACACGTGAAAGTTAGCGAAATGTGGGCCTCGGTGTCCATAAATAAAGTTTTATTGGCACATGGCCACCCTCATTTGCTTGTTCCATACTATCTGTGGCTGCTTTCCAGGTGTAATGGTAGAGCTGAGTCATTTCCATACAGACTGTACAGCCCAAAGAGCCAAAAATCGTTACTATCTGGCCTTTGCAGCAAACGTTTGCCGACTCCTCAACTCTATTAGCTCTGATGATGGGTTTGGGATGCTCAGAAGTGTTTGGGAAGAGAAAATCTTGGGGAGACCCTTTATAACATAACTTGGATCCAATTCCTTGTGCCCTGGTCTGTTTTGTAAGAGCCTTTTCAATAGGAGAGGAAATGTCCAAGTGTGTTCGCACCAGGGAAAGATAACTACTATCTTGCGAAACTTCTGTTTCTCTTTGATAAGTATCTGGAAATGCAGGTACAGGGAGATGATGGGGTTGAAGCTTTGCATGTGTCATGGCCATGTCTCCTGTAGCCTCAGAGGGTGTCTGCCAGCCTGCCAGTCCCTCCATTTGCTGCATTTGGAGACAGGCTAAAGGAAGACTGAACAGAGGAGCGTTTTGCATTGTCAAGCATAGCTAGACTCAAGGCTCAGCCCAGCCCCAGGTCAGCCCTCTCTCGGTGCCTTTTGTGGGGACTCCTGACTCGGGGTAGACTGCCAGGGGCTGCAGAAAGAAGACTCCTAGAACCTCAAACCTCTTCTCCGCCGGGGAGATCAGCACCTTCAGCCCCCCTCCCATTTGTCAGGTGAGGGTACGAAGGACCAGAGGCAGTATTTCTGCCCAGGAGAAACAAGATTCAGGTAAACGACGGGGAACCCCTGAATCTTAAACTCCCACCTCCTGGCTCTGGAAATTAGTGGGGCCAAACAAGGCAAAAGAAACCAGGACATCCCAGGACTGATCTCCCTCTCCCCATCCCCCAAAAAGAATCTCCTGGAACCACCAGGTTCAAATCCTAGCTCTAAGTGCCAGCATGACCCTTGGTATAAATCTTGCAGCCTCCCTGAAGACCATTTCCTCACCGGACAATGGGATTAACTTTATGTAATATATACACTGTGCCTAATTCCCAAAGTCACTGTGAAGATTAAACTGAGATTTTTCCTCTGAAATATTTAGTACAACGCCTGCCACGCAGAAGCACTCAGTAAAGGTGTGCTGGCATCACTCACCGTGGACTGAGCACCCTCGCTATGTGCAAGGTACAGAGCAAAGCCCACAGCCCGCATCACCCCCCATGCCAGTGGCTCCAGAAAGGTGGGCAATCCGCCTCACTCATGGCAGTCTCCCCAGCACCTCACACGGGGGTAGTAACACAGCCCACATGCAGCTTTGGTTGCTTTGTGTCTTCTAAGCTTTGCTGAAATGCCTCTGCCATTTAAGTATTTTGAGCCCTTCCAACAAGGCCTCATGGCAAGAGCTGGGGGAAGGGTGACCCACGGTGCTGGTATGCCCAGAACTGAGGGGATCCCCAGGACATGGGACTTTCAACTCTAAAACCAGGACAGTGCCCAGCAAACTGGAATGAGTTGGTCAACCTAGGCTGGGAGTACAGCTGAAAACAAACTCGAAACAGTCACCTCCTCCTGGAAGCCCTTCGTGATCCACCCCGCAATGGGCTCACAAATCACACCTCTACCCTCCCCGCTCCCCAAGGCTGCCCGTGCAACTCCCATTACAGCACCATCCTCCCGGCTTGTGAATGTCTGGAGTCACATCTGTGTCCTCTGCTCCGGCAGGGTGGGCAGGTAGGGGGGTGACTGGCTGTTTTCCTGGTCCTGTTGCCTTTCCAAAACCTTTCACAGAGCCTGATGCCAAACGCAGATGAATGAATGAAAGCTAGCACTCCTTGCCTAGCAGATGAGCCAAAGCGCAGAGGGGTGAATCCTCCAGCAGGATTCCCCAGCGGTGATGCGGAGGCGCCGGGTCAGAGCCCTGGTCTGTTACGACTGTCACCCCCAGCCCTCCCACCCGGACCTCACCGTGTTGTAGAACTCGGCCACCAGCTCCGAGTGCTGAAAGTTACTCTCACACCAGTCCACCTCGGAGCTCTGGTAGGCGAAGATGCTGGGCATCCTGACGCAGCGGCCACTGCCCCCCAGCTCAGTCTGGCAGAGAGGAGCATGAGAGCCTAGAACAGCCCAGCCCAGGTGAGACGGGCAGAGGACAGCTGGTTGCCCCACGGCGGCAGGCAGACTGAGAGGAAAAACCTGCCGAACCACTCCCCCGTCGCACCAGGGTAGCCTCGCTGTGCGGTGGCGGCCGCCCTGGGCATAAGTGGAGGGGCTGGCACCATCCAGGGAGGGCGGAGGGGGTAGGGGGTGTGGGCAGGGAGTGTGCCTCCCATCCCTACCCACTAGGAATGGGGGTTAGGGGGACCGGTATTAGAACAGTAATTTAAAGTAATAGCGAGCCCATTGGGAGGAGTAACCTGGCTCTCCCCACTTTACGGAAGAGCACACTGAGAAAGAAAGCACCAGATCACTTGCTGAGGGCGTCCACGGTGACAGTAAGGCCACAGCGTGAAAACAGGCAGCTGAGTCCAAGCTCCGGGCTCTTAACCAGTAGGTCCAACCACCTCCATACCGGCAAAGCTCCACACGGCTATTTCCCATACCAGGGGCAACAGTAGTGGGCTTGGCTCAGCTACCTTGGAGTCCTTGGCAATGTAAGGTTGCCCTGTCATTTCATCTTTGGGGGTCTAGGTCTTTCTGTTTGTGTTATGGGAGGCTGGGCTGGACCGATGTCACTTCTCTTGGGTGGTCAAAACCTCAGATGCCTAAAGTAGCCCAGCTTCTACCGGGGGCCACCTTCAAAGCCCCCGTAAAAGGAGGAATCTGTAGAGCTCCTGGCCTGGGCCCCTAGTCCTGGGTTCCGGGGGCTGTGGAAAGTTCTGGTTTTAGAATCATCAAGGCCTGAGTTTGAATTCGGAGCTCCTCCCCTTCCAAAGTTGTATGACCCTGAGCAAGTGAATCCACCTCTCTGGGCCTCGATCTGCTCATCTGTAATATGGGGAGGATGAAGCTAGACCCAACTGTTCTAAAAACACACAGAAATACACAAGTCAAGAGCTTAGCTCACTCCCTGGCCCAAAGTAGGCCCAAGATCAAGGTAACGGGTTTTCTTATTGTAGCTGACCTTGAACTTGAAGGCAACCTGAGAGTATAATAATAATAACAATAATAGCACATTTTACTGACGACTTGCTGGTGCCAGGCTCTTTTCTAAGAGCTCAGAGTTCAGTATTATCTCGCTTAATGTTCTTGGCAGGTCTACGAGAGGCCCTCACTACCTCTACATCACTAGCAAGGAAACTGATGTCCAGAGAAGCCAAACAATTTTTGCCCAAGGTCACACAGCTACAGAGTGAGGGAGTAGGGCAAGGCACTTTGCCCCTCTAAGCCAGAGGTTCCTCATCTGTAAGATGGGGATAATAAGAGTACCTGTCTCTTAGGGCTGCTGTGCCCATTTAATGAGCTGATACAGTGTTTCCCTAGAAAGACTTTGGGTGATGGACGGACCTGCTTCGGAGACTCAGTGAGTTGTGTGGCAAGTAACCCACTCCCTTTTCAATTCTTAATAGTTCAAGGAGTGGGGCTTAATTGGTGTTAATAAATGTTTATGCCCCTTAACACTTAATCCCTTTGTTTGATAAGAAGTCCTTCAGTAGGCAGCAATATCCATCCGGAATGCAGTGACACTGTTTACATTGTATTTGTTTCTAAATAAGCTTGCCTTACTGGGGTGATATCCACTTTTCACTCATGGCAGGGTTACAAAATTTCTCTTTTATTTAAAAAAAATTTTTTTTAAGATTTTATTTATTTATTTGACAGAGATCACAAGTAGGCAGAGAGGCAGGCAGAGAGAGAGGAGGGGAAGCAGGCTCCCTGCTGAGCAGGAAGCCCAACGAGGGGCTCAGTCCCAGGATCCTGGGATCATGACCCCAGCTGAAGGCAGCCGCCCAACTGACTGAGCCACCCAGGCTCCCCTGATTTAAGCTTTCTAATTCTGGGGGTGGTTACCGAAATCTATATACGTGAGGAAATTGCATAGACACATACACACACATGAACATAAGAGCTGTTGAAATCTGCATAAGATCTGTAGGTTACATCCAGGAAAATGTCCAGTTTTGGGAACTGTGTAACTATATAAGATGCACCACTGGGGAAAAAACCAAGTAAAATGTACAGGGGACCTGTGGAATTCCTGCAATTTCTTGTGAGTGTATAATTATCCCAGATAAAAGAGTTGTGTTTCCTTTTGAGTAATTGATTTAGGCTTTTCACCGGTGGATGAATGGATCGACGGAATGTGGTATAGCAATACAATGCAGTATGATTCAGCCTCACAAGGGAAGGAATCCTGACACCTGCTACAAGGTGGAGGGACCTTGAGGACACTGGGCTCAGTGAGAGAAGCCAGACCTAGAAGGACACATCCTGCAGGACCCCACTCCCAGGAGGTCCCCAGAGGAGTCCTGTCCACATAGACAGAGAGGAGCTGGTGGGAGCCGGGTCTGGGGCAGGGGATGGGGATTCCGTGGTTCATGGGGACAGTCTCTGTTTGGGGACATGGAAAGTTCTGGAGACGGAAGGTGGGGGTGGCAGCAGGATTATGTGAAAGTGCTTCATGCCACAGCTGTACATTCAAAAATGGTTAAGATGATCAGTTTTATGTTATGTATAATTTTCCACAGTTTTTAAAAAAAGTAATGGGTTTAGGATTTTTAAAAGGGTTTTATTTGACAAAATATAAATAGAGCTTAGGCAGAAGGTGGATAATATGAAAATCTTGAGGGTGGTCTGTGAAGGTCAAATATTTGTGCTTCATCCAGACACAAATATCATCGTTGCTACTATTATTATGGTTATTATTACCCACAAGGTGTCAAAGCTTCCATGCTCATTCCCTGCCAGGTGCCCCGGAGCTACCTTTGAGATCCTTTGGGGAGATGGGAAAGATGCCAGGTATGGGGGTGAGAAGTTCCCAGAGCCCGAATTAAAGGCTCTGCCCAAGTGGGTCTCGACTTCCCCAGAGCAGCTGAAACCCCACCATTTAGCCATGGCCTTGGCCTCCCAATCCCCTCCCCAGCGGGGCCAGGTCAGCAAACAGAAGCCAGCCCAGCCTCTCTCCGCCCAGCTGAAAGCAGAGAGCCTGAGTCCGTGAGGGGGTGGAGCACATACATGGTCTCTGACCTCCTGCCATGCTCAAATCCAGGGCAGGGCACAACTGTTGGGATCTGGCTCTCCGGGACCTCAGTGGAAGGTTTAGTTAGCATCAGGAAGCAAGGTGGTGACGGGTGCCCACACCCAGCCCAGCCTGAAGAGTTTGGGAAATCGGCCTGCACAGAGCTGACTAGGGAAACAGGACAACCGGGCAAGTGTGTGGCTTCTCCCTCTGCTAGAAGGAGAGAAGGAGGCAAGGGAGGGTGTGCAAAGGGCCAGAGCCTGGGGGGTGGGGTGGGTGAGCTCCCAGGGCTGCTTACGAATTAAGACAAATAGTAGCTTAAAACAACACACATACATTATCCTACAGTTCCAGAGATCAGGAGTTCAAAATGAGTCTTCTGAGGCAAAAATCCAAGTGTCCATAGGGCTAGCTCCTCTTGGAGGCTCTAGGGGGAGAATCCATTCCTTGCCTTTTCCAGCTTCTAGAAGCTTCCTGCATTCCCTGGTTTAAGCCCCTTCCTCCATTTCAATGCACGTTGCTCCCCTTTGAATTCCATCATCATATTTCCTTCTCTCTGATAGTGACCCTGTCCTAAAGACCCTGAGATGACACTGGGCCCCACCAGAACAATCCAGGATCACTTCCCTTCTCCAGATCCTTACGTCAATCACAACTGCGAAGCCTCTTTGCAGGGAACATACTCCCAAGATTCAGTAACAAAGACATGGATATTTGGGGGGAATCATTACTCTACTTAGCACCACAGCGGGGAGGAGGAGGGTCTGGGGATAGCGAAGTTGGAGACTGGGAGTGGAGAGGGAGATGAGGTAAAGAGGGGGTTGGGAAGGGGCTGGAGACTGGGTGAGGATTGGGAATGAGGTTAGGAGTGGTACTGAAGATGGGTCTTATGGCAGAATGGAGTTGGAGGAGCTAGGGATGGAAATGGGAGTAGGGATAGGGACAGTGTGGAGATGGTGAGGCTGGAACTCTGTCTCTGGTGGACATGGGCGTCCCACCCTGGGCCAGTACCAAGAAGGAACTCCCAGGGGCTTGTAGGGAGAGGCAGACACCCCTGGGGGTGGCCAGGAGGCTGCCAATGTGCTCTGACTACTCCACTCCCCCAGACAAAGGCCTCATGTCCTCTTCTTACTTAGGGGCTCCTTCCTATTCTTCTCTCTCCCCTCAACACCCTCTCCAGGTTTGAAGCTGGGGTCTGTCCACTGACCAGTGACCACATGGTCCACATAACCAGTCACAAAGACCATTAGACATCCCAGCCCCACCATGAGACTCAGTTGCAGAGCCACTACTGAATCTACTCACCTCTGTTCTCTCCTCTCACCCCCGCCATGAGCCTCAGTAGGAAAGAGGCTGATTTTTGTCCTTATCTATATTGTCATAAGCATCAAATAACACACATGCATCGTAGAAAACTCACTGATAATCTTAACCGCCCAGACATAACTGTTAATAGTGACATATTTTCAGCTTAAAAAATCGTGTATAGGGGCACCTGGGGGGTTCTGTTGGTTAAGCATCTGCCTTTGGTTCCGGTCATGATCTCAGGGTCCTGGGATCGAGCCCTGTGCTGGGCCCTTTGCTCGGGGGGAGTCTGCTTCTCCCTCTCCCTCTGTGCTCTCTCTCAAGTAAATAAATAAAATCTTTTAAAAAATCATTTATGGGGGCTCCTGGGTGGCTCAGTGGGTTAAAGCCTCTGCCTTCAGCTCAGGTCGTGATCCCAGGGTCCTGGGATCGAGCCCTGCCTCAGGTTCTCTGCTCAGCGGGGACCCTGCTTCCCTCTCTCTCTCTGCCTGCCTCTCTGCCTACCTGTGATCTCCATCTGTCGAATAAATAAACAAAATCTTTAAAAAAAATAAAAAATCATTTATATTATTTTTTTAACAAAGATTTGGGTGTACTGTTTGTTGCCTAATTTTTTCACTTAGAATGTCATTAATATCCTTCCATATTTCAAAGCACTCTTCACTATAATTCTTTTAAATTTTATTTTTTATTCTTAACTATAGTCAAACATATATAACGTAAAACTTACCATCTTAGCCACATGTAAGTGTACAGTTGAGTGGTGCTAAGCACACTCACACTATGTGCAACCATCCCCACCATCCATCTCTAGAATTTTTCCATCTTCCATCTCTCTCCCATTAAACACTAACTCCCCATCCCCTCCCCACAGACCCTGGCTCCCACCATCTACTATCCGTCCTTCTGGATGATTCTAGGGAGCATACTGTTTTCAAGTTTCATCCACGTTGTAGCAGGTGTCAGATTCAGGTGTCCTTCCTTTTAAAGGCTGAATAATATTCCATTGTATGAATAGACCATATGTTGTTTACAATGAACATTGGGGCTGTTTTTATGAATTATTGGCTATTTTTTGGCTATTTTTGCTATTTGGCTTTTGGCTATTATGAATAGGGTTACTATGAACATGGGTGTATTAATCAGGAAGAACCCTGATTGATCTATCTATCATCTATCACCAGATTCATTATAGGAATTGGCTCACCTGATTATGGAGGCCAAGAAGCCCCATGATCTACCATCTACAAGCTACAGAACCAGAAAAAATAATATAACCCAGTGATATAATCCAGCACAAGTCAGAGGCCTGAGAACCAGGACCTGATGGTGGAAGTTCGAGTCTCAGTCTAAAGACCAGAGAACCAGGAACCAGGAGCGCCAATGTCCAAGGGCGGGAAAAGGAGCTCTCTCAAACACAGAGCAAATTCCCCCTTACTCTATCCACCTTTTTGTTCTATTTGGGTCTGCAGTGGCCTGGATGAAACCATCTGCGTTAGAACAATCTTCTTTATTCAGTCCACTGATTCAAATGCTAATCTCTTCCAGAAACACTCTCGCAGATGAGAAAAATGTTTTACCAGGTACCTGAGCATCAGTTAAATCAACACATAAAATGAACCATCACAACGGGTGTTACAGTACCATTTTAATGGCTGTAGAATATCCCATTGCATGAATGGATGCATTGTCATACCTGAGATAATCTCCTATGTTAGAAAGTTGTATTCTTTTCTTTTTCTTTTATAAATAATGCTACAGTGAGGGGCACACCTGGGAGGCTCAGTTAGTTGAGCATCCAACTCTTGGTTTTGGCTCAGGTTGGGATCTCAGGATCATGGGATCAAACCCCGCATCAGGCTCTGTGCACAGTGGGGAGTCGGAGCCTGCTTGGAATTCTTTCCCTCTCCTTTTGCCCCGCCCCTTGCTTGTGTGCGCAGTTTCTCTTTCTCTAAAATGGATAAATAAATCTTTTAAAAATAATAATAGTGCTATGGTGAGTGTGTCTGAAGGTTTACTCTTCAGGCAACAAGTACTAATCAAGTCTAATGCTTCTCTATCCAGTATGGTAGCTTCTGACCACATGGTGGCTACTAAACACTTGAAATGGGGCCAGTGCCATGTGTTGAAACAACAGGATTTTGGATATGGGGTTAAATACAGGATATTATTAGAATTCATGTCAGTAGATCCTGTTTACTTCCAAAATATGGCTACTAGAAAAAGTTATGTTACATATGTAACTCACACAAGATTTCCACTGGATGGTACTGGGCTAATAATTATGTTTATTGGCAGCACCAAGCACTGTGCGAACGTGATATCATTTCATCGTCCCAGATACTGCAGGAGCTCCATGGTGTGGAGCTAAAGCTGCCTCTTTGGTGTGGTGCCCTTAATCACCAAGATACCCCCTACCCCCAACCCTACCTCACAGGGTCATCTTACAGAGGAGAAAATAGAGGCTCACAGAGGTTCAAGTGACCTGCCCCAGAGTCACACACAAGGAGGGGACACTGTTTCCCAAAGGGTGGGAACCTTTTTATGGTGTTAAATAACATTGGATCCCATTGTGAGAAAGTTGAAGTCTCTTGATCTCTCTTTCTGGCAGTTTTGGTCAATGAGAAAGGCTCCACTGGGTGCTACGGTGACTTCAGAGCCTGTATCTGCTCCTGGTCTCTCCTTCTGGGCTAGAATTTCACCTTTTGACTTCTCTGCATTGCTTTTAAGACCGCTTTATTGAGGTATAGTTGACATACAATAAACTACATGTGTTTAAAATATATAATTCAGGGGTGCCTGGATGGCTCAGCGGGTTAAAGCCTCTGCCTTTGGCTAAGGTCATGATCTCACGGTCCAGGGATCGAGCCCCACATCGGGCTCTCTGCTCCGCAGGGAGCCTGCTTCTCCCTCTCTCTCTGCCTGCCTCTCTGCCTACTTGTGATCTCTATCAGATAAAAAAATTTAAAATATATAATTCAATACATCTTGACACACACACACACCTTCAAAACCACCACCACAATCCAGAGAGGGGACAGACCCATCTTAGCATAAGTTTCTATAATTGCTGTTTATCTACTTTCCTAGCTTGCCATTTTGGGGGAGCACTGTAAAATTGTCCTTTTGAAATAAATGTCTGGATTCACATTTTTGAAAAGTGGGTTTATTTGAAAACAATGTTTAGGTAAATCATGGTGACGGATTCAGTTGGACAAAGTTTAAAAATCTGAAAATGCCCCAGGCTGTGAAGGACATGATTGAGCCACAGCTGAAATGTGAATATGAACATATATTATAAGAGCGCTCTACCAGAATAAGATTTCTGAAACTGATAAATGACATGGAGTTACGTAAGAGAACGTCCCAGTTTTTGGGAGATACATCCTTAAATACTTAGGAATGAGGGGACATGTTGTTCACAACTTGCCTCGAAATAGTTCTGTGGAAACTGGGAGTGGGGGTCGGTGAGGGAAGGAGGGGAGAGAAGAATATGGCAAAATGGAAGTGATTTATGTATTTGGGTGAAAGGTCTATGGCAGTTCATTATATTCTTGTGGCTTTTCTGTTGCCATAGACACATTTCAAAAAAAAAAAAAGTTGGCTAATTAAAAGTATCGGCAAGGATGAGGAGCAAGGAATCTCTCATCCCTGACTGGTGGAAATGTGGGATGGTCAATCACCCTGAAAACAATTTGACATTATCTAGTGTAGTACTGAGCAGGATAGGTCCATTGCTAGACTAAGAAAATGTCTTAAAAGTTTATTTCTCACATAAACAAAATTCACTGCGTGTGTGTATCTATCCTGGAAGGTTGTCCATCAGGTGGCCCAGGCTCCTCCCATCTTGTGACGCTTCCATTCTCAACATGGGATCTCCACCCCCAACACGAACTTTTCAGAGTGACCCCAGTAGGAAACGCATGGAAGACACACTGGATTCTTAACCCCCTCAGTCCAGAAGGGCTTGCCTTACTTCAGCAGACTTTCTGTTGGTCAAAATGAGTCCACATGACCTCACGGTGCAAGGGGAGCTGGGAAATGTAGTCTTTTGCAGTTGCTCCTCTGTTAACAGTTCTACCCTATGGAGGGGCACCTGGGTGGCTCAGTTGATTGAGGGTCTGACTTTGGCTTGGGTCATGATCCCAGGGTCCTTGGATTGGGCCCTGCATGGGGCGCCGTGCTCATCAAGGATTCTGTTTCTCCGTCTCCTTTTGCTCTTCCCCTGGCTTGCTCTCTCTCTTTCTCTCTCAAATAAATAAAATCTTAAAAAAAAAAAAAAACCTGAAAAAAACAAAAACAAAAACAAAAACTCTACTCAATGGAAAGGGAGCCTGAATCTTTGTGACAGAGCAGGCTGCCTCTGCCACATTCACCAAAGTCACAGATGAACATGTCCTGCGATTGGGAATTTCCCTCCTGGATTTATGTCCTCCTGGAAAACCATCACTCATGGACTCAGGAGTCAGGCACAACTATTCAGAGTAGCCTTACTAGTCCTAGCAAAACCCTGGAATTACCCTGAGTACTTATGAATTGCAGACTTGATAAGTAAATGACGGTGTTTTCATTCAATGGAATACACACAAATAAACGAACAGGGACATGCATTGACACGAATCACTCTCAACAAGATGATGCTGGACCAAAAAAAAAAAAAAGAGAGAAAAAGTCATAAAACAGTACATCTATTTATAAAATGACAAAAGTTCAGGCTACATTAAACAAATAATATTTAGGATGGGGCTGCTCATCGAACGTATATGAGTGTATCATAAAATATGGCAATATTGGCTGGTACCTAGCTGCTGCTTCAAGCCCCCCTCACTCCAGTGCACTCCCCGACCACCATGATTTTGTCCCCATGACCCTATAGACATCTTCACAACCCAGAAGCTAAAGGGTTAAGGTCCAGTAACTATTTTTAATCTTGCCTTAGGTTTAGGGAGACATGCATATGTGATTAACAAAAAAATGTTAAAAAAAAAAAAAAAAGCAAAGGAATGGTGAACACCAACTCCAGAATAGAGGTCATTTCGGTGGGAGGATTGGGGGAAAGGTTGCATCTAGAGAGTTGCACAGAGGTTTTTACTGGCGTCAGTGTTCTTCCTTCCTGGTTCGCTCCCAATACTCCGGGACAACAAAGGGAAGATATCATTAAGCCCCATTAGGAGCGATTCCCAGAGCCCTGTGAACTGTTTTTGCTTCAGCCACATCTCCAAGTGCCTTCAAGAAATCTATCAGAATGGCTTTCTAATGTGTCTTAATTCTGTTAATTATTTGCAGAAGCATTTACAGGTAAAATACAGGACACCCAATTAAATTTGAATTTCAGATAAGATAAACAATGAATAATTTTTAGCATAAGTGTGTCTTAAATATTGCATGGGATTGATTGAACCACTGAAAAAGTATTCCTTGTGCATCTGAAATTCAAATTTAAATGGGCATCCTGTATTTTTATTTTTTTAATCTGACAATCCCATTTTGGAAGTTTTCCCTTAACCAAACCCTATTCCATCCACCCTTCCAAGAATAGAGTTTCACAAAATGTATCTTTCATTGTCTCCACTTCTGAGATCCAATAACCCCCAATGGTTATTCCAAGACTAACCTTTTGCTGTATTCCTATTATTCACCTGTAGGAGAACAGTGACAGTTTGGGAAACATATTGCCAACTGGGATTTCTGCCAGATTTTAAGGTTCAAAGGATTTCAGCTTGTAAATCTAGCCCTGAAATTTAAAATTTCTCTCCAACATCACAGCCAAGATCCCAGTGGTCCAAAGGGAAAGACTCTGTTTGTCCCTTCCCTTTTAAAGGGAGGGAGCACTCTCTACCCTGTTCCATTGATCTATGTGTCTGTTTTTATGCCAGTACCATGCTGTCTTGGTGATCACAGCTTTGTAGTAAAGCTTGAAATCAGGTAACGTGATGCCCCCAGTTTTATTTTTGTTTTTCAAAATTTCCTTAGTGATTCGGGGTCTCTTCTGATTCCATACAAATTTTTGGATTATTTGCTCCAGCTCTTTGAAAAATACCGGTGGAATTTTGATCGGAATGGCATTAAAAGTATAGATTGCTCTAGGCAGTATAGACATTTTTTTAAAAGATTTTATTTATTTATTTATTTGACAGACAGATCACAAGTAGGCAGAGAGGCAGGCAGAGAGAGAGGAGGAAGCAGGCTCCCCGCTGAGCAGAGAGCCCGATGTGGGGCTCGATCCCAGAATCCTGGGATCATGACCTGAGCTGAAGGCAGAGGCTTTAACCCACTGAGCCACCCAGGCGCCCCAGCAGTATAGACATTTTAACAATGTTTATTCTTCCGATCCAAGAGCATGGAATGGTCTTCCATCTTTTTGTGTCTTCTTCAATTTCTTTCATGAGTGTTCTGTAGTTCTTCAAGTACAGATCCTTTACCTCTTTGGTTAGGTTTATTCCCAGGTATCTTATGGTTCTTGGTGCTATAGTAAATGGAATCGATTCTCTAATTTCCCTTTCTGTATTTTCATTGTTAGTGTATAAGAAAGCCACTGATTTCTGTACATTGACTTTGTATCCTGCCACGCTGCTGAATTGTTGTATGAGTTCTAGTAGTTTGGGGGTGGAGTCTTTTGGGTTTTCCATATAAAGAATTATGTCATCTGCGAAGAGAGAGAGTTTGACTTCTTCATTGCCAATTTGGATACCTTTTATTTCTCTTTGTTGTCTGATTGCTGTTGCTAGGACTTCTAATACTATGTTGAACAAGAGTGGTGAGAGTGGGCATCCTTGTCGTGTTCCTGATCTCAATGGGAAGGCTGCAAGCTTTTTCCCATTGAGGATAATATTTGCTGAACTCTACGGTCAAATAATCTTTGACAAAACAGGAAAAAATATACAGTGGAAAAAAGACAGTCTCTTCAATAAATGGTGCTGGGAAAACTGGACAGCTATATGTAGAAGAATGAAACTCGACCATTCTCTTACACCGTACACAAAGATAAACTCAAAATGGATAAAAGACCTCAACATGAGACAGGAATCCATCAGAATCCTAAAGGAGAATATAGGCAGTAACCTCTTCGATATCAGCCACAGCAACTTCTTTCAAGATATGTCTCCAAAGGCAAAGGAAACAAAA
Source organism: Enhydra lutris kenyoni (assembly GCF_002288905.1). NCBI lineage: Eukaryota > Metazoa > Chordata > Mammalia > Carnivora > Mustelidae > Enhydra > Enhydra lutris. Next base: position 1,878,644 of record NW_019154170.1, on the reverse strand, counting down.
GCGAAAATGAACTTTTGGGACTTCATCAAAATCAAAAGCTTCTGCACAGCAAAGGAAATAGTCAACAAAACAAAGAGGCAACCCACGGAATGGGAGAAGATATTTGCAAATGACAGTACAGACAAAAGGTTGATATCCAGGATCTATAAAGAACTCCTCAAACTCAACACACACAAAACAGACAATCATATCAAAAAATGGGCAGAAGATATGAACAGACACTTCTCCATTGAAGACATACAAATGGCTATCAGACACATGAAAAAATGTTCATCATCACTAGCCATCAGGGAGATTCAAATTAAAACCACATTGAGATACCACCTTACACCACTTAGAATGGACAAAATTAGCAAGACAGGAAACAACATGTGTTGGAGGGGATGTGGAGAATGGGGAACCCTCTTACACTGTTGGTGGGAATGCAAGTTGGTGCAGCCACTTTGGAGAACAGTGTGGAGATTCCTCAAGAAATTAAAAATAGAGCTTCCCTATGACCGTGCAATTGCACTACTGGGTATTTACCCCAAAGATACAGATGGAGTGAAAAAGAAGGGCCATCTGTACCCCAATGTTTATAGCAGCAATGGCCACGGTCGCCAAACTGTGGAAAGAACCAAGATGCCCTTCAACGGACGAATGGATAAGGAAGATGTGGTCCATATACACTATGGAGTATTATGCCTCCATCAGAAAGGATGAATCCCCAACTTTTGTAGCAACATGGACGGGACTGGAAGAGATTATGTTGAGTGAAATAAGTCAAGCAGAGAGAGTCAATTATCATATGGCTTCACATATTTGTGGAGCATAACAAATAGCATGGAGGACAAGGGGAGATGGAGAGGAGAAGGGAGTTGAGGGAAATTGGAAGGAGAGGTGAATCATGAGAGACTATGGACTCTGAAAAACAATCTGAGGGTTTTGAAGGGGTGGGGGGGGGGGGGGGGGAGGTTGGGGGAACCAGGTAGTGGGTATTGGAGAGTGCACGGATTGCATAGAGCACTGGGTGTGGTGCAAAAACAATGAATGCTGTTACGCTGAAAATAAATTTAAAAAATTAAAAAAAAAAACAAAGGGAGGGGGAGAGCCCCATCCCTAAAGCCTAAGTTATGAATTGAATTTTGTCCCCCTCCCCACCCCCCAAAAAAGGTATATGGAAGTAGTAACTTCCTAGGGCCTCAGAATGTGACCTAATTTGGAGACAAGGTCTTTACAGAGGTGATTAACTTAAAATGAAGTCATTAGGATGGGCTGTTATCCATAGGACTGGTATCCTTAGAAAAGAGGAAATTTGGACAGAAACACACACAGAGGGAAGACAGTGTGAAGGGGCATAGGGAGCATGCCACGTGCAGACACAGGATTAAAGGGATGGGCTACAAGCCAAGCAAGACCAAAGATGGCCAGAAAACTACCGGAAGCTGGGACAAGCAAGGAAGAATGCTCCCCTACAGGTCCCAGAGGGAGCAGGGCCTTGCCAACACTTTGATCTCAGACTTCCAGCCTCCAGAACTGGGAAACCATAAAGTTCTGTTGTTTAAGCCCCCAGGTCTGTGTTACCTTGGCAGCTCTAGGAAACTCTTGAGGATTTTGTTTTTCCATCTTGAAAGTGACTTGGTGGGGTGAGAGAGAGAGCTGCCCAGAGCACGGAGCAGGGAAAAATGCTCCCAGTAAGCTCCCAGCTCACCCCCTTCTGCTCAGGGCTTTCCCAGTTTGGGTTGAGCAAGGAGCCTGATGTGGGACTTGATCCCAGGACCCTGAGATCATGACCCAAGCTGAAGGCAGACACTTAACCAACTGAGACACCCAGGCGCCCCAATTGTTGGATTCTTCTGACTATGCTCTGGAGAAAGGCTCATTTTGGTGAGACATGTCTTTAACACCTCACTGATACTTGCTAATTTTCCTTTTAAAGAATATGAGGTTCAAAGACTGGGACAGATGGGGTGCCTGGGTGGCTTAGTTGGTTATATTTTACTATAATTTTTTAAAAAGATGGAGTGATAAATTGTGTCAAAAACTGCTAACAGGACTAACGACACAATGAACTGATGATTGACCATTGAATTTGTTGTAACTTTCAGTCCCTGATTTGAGATCTTTCTTCTTTTTTATTATAGACCTTTATAGCTATAAATTTCCCTCTAAGCACTGCTTTAATTGCATTTCGTATGTTTTGATGTTATGTCTTTTTTTTTTCTTCTCAAAGTATTTTCTAATTTCCCTTGTGTGACCTCTGATTTGGCTATTGAAATTGGTCATTGAATGTGGACATCTGGAAGCCATTAGTGACCTTGACTGGTGTCTCAGTGGAGTCGTGAGGGGGGAGCCCAATTAGAGTGGGTCCAAGAGATAATGAAAAGTGAAGGAGTGGAAACCAAGAAAAGATTCAACTCTTAGAAGGATTTTTTTTTTTTTTTTTTTGGTAAAGGAGAGTAGAGAAATGAGTAATAACTGGAGGGTACTGTGGGATCACAGGTCTGTATTTTTTTTAAGATGGGAATAATCAAGGAGAGAGGGGACATCTGATGTAGTAATAGAAAGCAGAGACTTATTTAGAGTGATGACCTTGAGTGGAATGGAATCCAGGATGTAGGTAGAGAGTTGGCCTTGGCTAGGAGCCTGGACAGCTCTGTCATCATAACAAGAAAGAAGGCAATGTTGACGGCCTAAGTCCTATGGAAGTGAACCTTCTGTGGCTTTGTTTGTGCAGAAGATAGGAGGCAAGGTCAAGAACTGAGAGGAGGAAGGGGAAGGTTGGAGGGGAGAAAGCAAGATGAGACATTACCATATGGGAGAGTGGATGAGTGAATGGACCGGGGCACAGAGCAGGGTCACTGGGCAGAAGATCATTGGTCAAAAATCTCAAGGGAGGCCATTCAACATGTCTGCATATGTGGCTTCCCAGGTGTGGGTGAGGAGTAGATGGGGGCCTGGCTTTAATCTGGCTGTCTGACTACCTAAATGTGATGAGGGAAGAGGCAGATGAGGGAGTTGAGGACATACGTCAAGGAGTGATTGTAATGACAGCCCATGTCAATCGAGTGAGGGCGCAAGGGAAAAGGGGAGGGTGGGGCTCATGGATTATAAATCCTGGCAGAGCCAAAGGATTGTTTGGATTGGAATACCAAATGGAATGAGCTAGAAAGAAAAGAAGTGTGGGTTGATGAGTAGGGTGCTTGAGAACATGGGACATGATGCCATTTTTGGAAATGACAAGGTCTAAAATAAGACCATGAGAGGTGGGGTCCAAGGTAGAATGGAGGACAAGTTGGCAGGGAAAGAAGAGTGGAAGGAACTGGAAGGACCATCAAGCTCAGTGGTTCTCAAACAAGGGTGATTCTGCCTCCAATGGACACTTGGCCATCTCTGGAGACATTTTTGGTTGTCACAACTTGGTGGTGGTGTTGGGGAGTGGGTGGAGACCAGAGATATTGCTCAGTATCCTACAGTGCACAGGCAGACCCCATGACCAAGAATAGTCTGACCCCAAAGTGTCAACAGTACTGAGGCTGGGAAACCCTGATCTTTGTGGATACTGAAATCACCAAGAATTATACCCAGAGAAGTATTTGAGAAAGGAAAATTAAACCAGGACATACAATTGAAAAGAGATGAGAGGACATCACCAGAGGCTAATAGATAAACAAACAAGATAAACAAGCTGTGGGTATTGTTTGGTGACCAAGATTGAAAGGTGCAGAATGTCAGAGAAGAGGTAGAAACCACGATGGAGGAAGGGTGCCTACCTCACCCCAAGAGGCACATGGGTGTGAGGAGCTGGGAGAGAAAACAACCATGACCTAGAGGCTCACAGTCCTTGGGGGAGAGCCAAGCTTCTGTTGGGGGAGAAGGTAAAGAATGTGTTTTGTCAAGAGGTTGAGAGTACAGGGAACTTTCCTTAGGAAGAATTGTGACTTCCTGAGGGCACAATTGAAACATTTCAAGATCTGAGAAGGACTACTAAAATTAACTGGAAGAAGATATTTGGAATACTTACATCTGACAAAGGGCTTATTGCCAGAATACACAAAGAGCTCTTGCGACTCAATAATAAGACAAATGACAAAGGGCTCACAACAGACACTTCACAAAAGAAGACACAGAGTTGGCCAAAAGGCACAGAAGAAGATGCCTAAAATCATTAGTCATCCAGGGAAGTGAGCATTAAAACCACAAGGATATGCCATTACACACCCATTAGATGAACTAAGATTTTAAAACAACAACCTATCTCTGGAAGGTGATGTAGAGGATGTAGAGTAACTGGAACTCTATACATCTCTGGTGGGTGTGTAAAATGGTGGCACCACTTTGAAAAATGATTGGCAGTTTTCCTAAAAGTTAAACCCTTCTACATGATGCAGCCATTCCACTTGATACTTATCCAAGAGAAGCAAAAATATATGCTTGCACAAAGTCTTGTACACAAATGTTCAGAGCAACTTTATTTACAATAACCCAGCTGGAAACAACCCAAATGTTCATCATCTGGTGAATGGACAAATTCTAGTACATCTAGCACATCCATACAATGAAAAGTAATGAATCAAAGCATATACACAATAGCACGGTGAATTTCAAAACATTATGGGGAATGAAAGAAGCCAGTCACCAAAGACAATATACTATTCCATTTTATGAAATTCTAGTTCAGGGAAATCTAATCTAGAGTGACAGAAAATTGGACCAATAATTGGAGATGAGATGAGAGGGGAAGTTGATTGCAAAGGGACCCAATGGACATTTGGCCGGGGGGGGGGGGTCATGGAAACGTTTTCTATCTTTTTTTTTAAGATTTTATTTATTTATTTGACAGAGAGAGATCACAAGCAGGCAGAGAGGCAAGCGGAGAGAGAGGAGGAAGCAGGCTCCCTGCCGAGCAGAGAGCCCAATGACGGACTCGATCCCAGGACTCTGAGATCGACCTGAGCCGAAGGCAGAGGCTTAACCCACTGAGCCACCCAGGCACCCAAGGAAACATTTTCTATCTTGACTGTTGCAGTTGTTACAGGGTTTTGTCAAAACTCATCAAACTGTACACTTAAAATGACATATTTTATTATACAAACATTATACTTCAATAGAGTGGGCTTTAAAACAAGATGGACAGGGAAGGACAAGAGAGAAAAACAGAGGTGCACGGAGTTGTGGTCTTTGAATTATGAGGTCTACATTACCTAATTATCTGCTTGTTTTCCCCCTTAGATATTACATCAAGGGAATAAAAATGGTGGTATCTTGGAGTATCCAGGCTATACCTACTGAGAAGGGGCATGAAGGAGCTTTCTGGATCTTGAACAGGGTGGTGGTTACGTGGGTGTACCTCCATGTAAAAAAAATAATTGGGCTATGCAGTTAAGATGCATGAACATCACTGAGTGTTATACTCTAATAATTTTTAAAAAATTATACCACAGAACTCTTTTCATGTCAATAAAAATGAATTACAACATTATTTTTATTGCTGACACCCCATTTAAATGACTCCCCTCTCCACTAACATGGCTCCCCAAAGCATTTAACACTTCTGAAACTGATGGCAGATCTCAACAGCCTGTTGCCCCTGCCAGCCTTGCTCTTCTGCTAGATCCATTGTCTCCCATGGACCTGTGACTGCCCCCCTCCCCACTCCTCTCCTACTTCTCTGACAGGCAGGCCCTCCTTGGTCTCCTCTCACTTCATCCCTTTCCTGGGGTAGGGGTGGGCAGGGAAGATCTCACCTCCTCCTTGCTCCCTGGGTGCCAGAGTTACAGAATCATCAGCTTCCTGGAAATCTCCACTTGGATATGGACAGGCTGCCCAAACTTATCAGATCATAATCCACAGGCTCTCAAATAGGGACACGGGGCAATGTCTAGAGACATTCTTAGTTGACATGATTGGGGGACACTACTGGCATCTAACGGATAGAGGTCAGGGATGCTACTGAACTACTATGCTACCATGCCCAGGGTGACCCCAGACAACATAGAACTCTCCAACCCCAAATGTCAGTAGTGCCAAAGTAGAGAAACCTTGTCCTAAACTGGGTCATTATCTTCTCCCAAACCTAAGTCTCCATCTCAGTAAAAGGCACCTTTATGCACCCAATGGCTCCAGCCAGAAACCTATGAACCTTATTCAACAATAAAATTGAATTCAGTCATTCACAGGCAACCATTCCTGAATTAGTTAGGTAATACTAGTTGCAGCAATGCATAAATCTTAAAATGTTTAATGACTCAAATATGATGCAAGTTTGTTGTTCACTCATCCAAACCCAAAGGGAGTGTTCTTAGCTGGCAGATAGTTCCCTTACTAGGCTCCTTCTATGGTCCCACCACCCTAATCAGGCCACTGCATTTAGCTGCAAGGGCCGGTGGAAGCAGGATGAGAGTAAAGTCACACCTGTTTCTTAAGCTCCTTGGCTTAGAAGTGTCCTATATCACCTCCTTGCAGAGTCCATTAATGAAAACTCATCATATGGCTCCTCAGATGCAAGGAATGCTGGGGAAATGTAGTCCCTGAGTAGAAGGGAGGGATGACCACCCTCCAATGATGCTCACCTCTTGGTATCATGCCCTTGCAGAGTCCCCTGCCCCGCACTGAATCATGTGTGACCATTAGAATAATGTGGAAGTGACAATGTGTGACCGCCAATGCTAGGCTGTATAAGCTATTATAGCTTCCACTTTGCTCTCTTGGGTCATTTGCTCAGGAAGGAAACCAGCCGCCATGTTGTTAGGACACTCAATTAATCAAAAGGTCCACATGGGGAAGAACTGAAGCTTCCTGACAACTGCTGGACACCCAGCTTGTCCAGGACCCAACTTGCTGGCCATGTGAGCAATCTCAGAAGCAGATCTTTCAACTCTAGTGAAGCCTTTGGATAGGACGACAGCTCTGGCTGACATCTGACTCCATCTTTATGAAAGACCCCAAGTCACAACACCTAGCTCAGCTCCCCTAGGTTCCTGACCCACGGAAACGGCATATTGATAACGTTTAACGCTATTGTTATTGTTTTATGCCCCTAAATTATGGGGTAGTTTGTTATGTGGGTAACCGCTACAAAGGAGAAGCATGACTTTTAGAAAACAATTTATTCTGCAGTCTGCAAGCTATGTCTCTTCTGCCTCCTACTCACTTCACAAGTCCATCTCCTCTACACTCTATCTCCCACAAGCTGCCGCCACATTTCTCTTCTGAATGACTACATTTACCCTATCACTAGTCTCCCTTTTTAGAAGACACATGTCATGTCTTTTTATCTTATTGGTTTGTTTGCTTGTTTACTTTCCAACATGTAATCATTTCTTTGGGAGTGGGAAGTTCATTGCCTGTAGCTGTGTCCACCATGATGGCAGTGCTGTCCAGAGGCAGCTGTGACCTTCAAGAAAAATGGTCCCTAATCCTCAGTCTCTGGAACCTTCTATTTTTTTCCAAGTGAATATTCCAGACTGCCACCCATGCTGAAAATTTCTCGTATCTATAAGATTTTCTCTCTGCTTAAGATAGTTTCTATTGCTTTCAACCAACAACCCTGACTGGCTAATTTGCCTGCATCATTGCCTCATACAACCTATTCTCTACCCATTCAACATTCATTCAGACAATTGGACATTAATTCAATAAATGTTTACCAGGAGCCTACTACGTGCCAAACACTGTTCGAACTCACAATCCTGAGATCAAGAATTTCATGCTCTACCAGCTGAGCCAGCCAGGCACCCCTAAGAGTCTGCATTTTTAATAAGATCCAGGTGATGCTGCTGCTGCTTCTGCTGGTCCACGAAGCATACTCTGAGTAGGGAAGGGCTATGCTAATAAATTACATATCAAGAAAAACAAAGCAGAGAAAAGGGATAAGGTGTGCTGGGAGATGAGGGTGAGCTTCAGTTTTAAATAAGGGTATCAGAAGATGACAATGAGCATGGACTTCAAGGAGATGAGGAGGGAGCCATGGGGATATGTGAGAGAAGAGCATTCCAGGCAGAGGGCACAGCCAGTGCAAAGGCCCTGAGGCTATTATGTGTCTGATGAGTTAAAGGAAGAGTGAGGAGGGGCGCTTGGGTGGCTCAGCGGGTTAAAGCTTCTGCCTTCGGCTCAGGTCACAATCCCAGGGTCCTGGGATCAAGCCCCACATCGGGCTCTCTGCTCAGTGGAGAGCCTGCTCCCCCACCACGCCTGCCTCTGCCTACTTGTGATCTCTGTTTGTCAAATAAATAAATTTTAAAAATCTAAAAAAAAAAAAAAAAAAAAAAAGGAAGGCAGAGTGAGGAGACTGGTGTGGCTACAGTGGAGTGAGCAAGGCGGAGAGAAGGAGGAGGTGAAGCCAGACAGGCATGGGGCAGGAGAGGGCATCTATCATTCTGTGAACTATTATTAGGACTTTGAGCTGAGTGTGTCAGGGAGATACAGGAGGGTTCTAAGAAGGATGACATGAGCTCATGTAAGTTTTAAAAGGATTCCTCTGGCCACTACAGGGAGAATAGTTTACAAAGGAGCAGGGGTGGAAGCTGGGATAAATGGGAAGGGGTGACTCCAACTGTCCAGGCAAGAGGCGATGGTGGTTCAAGTCAGGGAGGCAGACTGCACTGGTGAGTGGTAGAAGATGCTGAGCTCTGGGAAACTTGCAGGGTTGAGCCTGCTGGATTAGCCAGCATAATTTGGTGCCACAAAGAAGGAGAAATGAAGCATGACTCCAAGTTTTTTTTTTTTTTTTTAGTACGAGCAAATGGAAGGATGGAAAGAGCAATGCTTTGGTGTGGGAGAGAAGATCAGTAATTGCTCTCAAACATGTTCATTCTGGTATCTAATTAGACATCTCAGGGGAGAAGAGAGGGAGGGAGGTCTGGTGCTTCGGAGAGATATCTTGGTGGGAGACACCAACCTGGGAAGCATCAGATACGCAGGTATTGAAGGCCAAGAGTCCGGAGGAGATTATCAAGGGGGTGTGGATAAAGACAAGGGTACAGGACTGAGGCCAAGGGCTCTCCAAGGCAGGGAATCTCCTTAAAAGACAAATCTGGGGGTGCCTGGGTGGCTCAGTCAGTTAAGCATCTGCCTTTTGCTCAAGTCATAATCCTAGGGTCCTGGGATCCAGCCCCACATTGGGCTCCTTGCTCAACAGGGAGTCTGCTTCTCCCTCTCCCTTTACCCTTCTCCCCTGCTCCTGCTTGCTCTCTCTCTCTCTCAAATAAATAAATAAAATCTTAAAAAAATACAAATCTGATAAGAAAAAAATTTCATCACAATGAAGACATCTATCAACAAAGAACTGATTAAATACATATACATATATTTAATGTATACATGTATACTATCTATATACATACATAGATACGTCATGGAATGTTATGTGGCCCAAAAAAGCAGAGCAGCCTTCCTTCAAGACTGGCTGGCACGCACCCTTTGGCTCTTCTTCCCTCTCTACCTCCATCCAGCTTCTTGGAAGGGAAATGTACCAGGTGAATTCCCATTTTGGATTCCGGAGACCCTAGAAATGGCTAAAGTATGAGCCAGAAGGAGAAGGTCTCTGGAGACTTCATGGTAGAGAGCCAGCCTGCCCACCCTGGGTGCTAACCTCCAGACTTATTTGGAGAGAAAGACATTCTTATCTTATCTAAGTCACTGACACTTTGGGGTTAGCCTCTGTCACATCACACCTAATCTCAACAGGCAATCAGGAAACATCAGTAAGGGACGCCTGGGTGGTTCAGTCAGTTAAGCGTCTGCCTTCAGCTCAGTCATGATCCCAGAGTCCTGGGATCAAGTCCCACATTGGACTCCTTGCTCATTCAGAAGCCTGCTTATCCCTCTCCCTCTGCCTGCTGCTTCCCCTGCTTGTGCTCTCCCTCTCTGTGTCAACTAAATAAAATCTTTTAAAAAATGTAAAAACCAGTAATATTCCACAATACCAATACTTGACAATTTTTAAAGATTTTTTAAAATTTATTTTTGAGAGAGAAAGAGAGCATGAGCAGGGCGATGGGAAGAGGGAGAAGCCGACTCCCCACTGAGCAGGGAACCCCATGAGGGACTTGATCCCAGGACCCTGGGATCATGACCTGAGCCGAATGCAGATGCTTAACCGACTGAGCCACGCAGGCGCCCCCAAATTTTTTCCATTTCAGGTCACTATCCACTTTATTTCTTTTTAAGAATTATTTATTTGAGAGGGGGTTGCGGAGGAAGAGAGAGAGGGAAAGCAGACTCCCTGCTGAGTGAGGAGCCCAACACGGGGCTCGATCTCACAAACTTGAGATTGTGACCTGAGCCAAAACCAAGAGTTGGATGCTTAACCCGCCGAGCCAGCCAGGTGCCTCACCACTTTGATTTAAATCAGTGGTTTTCAACTGCGAGCAATTCTCCCCGGCCCCCACCCCCAACCAGGAGGAGACTCCGCAATGAGCCATCTTTGACTGTTGTGATGGGGACTGATACTGTCATCTAGTGAGGGGACCAGGGTGGCCTTCCCCAAACAATGAATTACCCATCATAGAATGCCCGTGGTCCCAAGGCGGAGAAACCCCACTGTAAATGGAACAGAAGAGGAAAAACTAGAATAGAAAACATCAGAAGGCACTGCCCAAATTCAGGATAAATATTTCATGAAACGTTTGTATTTTTGTGTCCTCGGACACTATATAAGATGTCTCTCTCCTTGTGAGTCCTAATCTAAAAGGTTGGATGAATGCTGTCCCGAGGACCACAGAACTGATTCTGACCTCTGGCTTCCAGGAGCTCCCATTCCACAGGGGATAAAGAAGACAGAATGAATTGATGTCACAATGGACAGCCATTTAAAGAAGGCAGGGGTTCCAGAGTATCAGCAAGGCGAATCAGGGAAGGCTTCTCTAAAGAGATGACGTTTGAGGGGAGACTGATGTGTTGGGAAGGAGCTAGATTCAGGAAAAGGACGCAAGCAAAGCCCAGGTGCCTGGACGGGGCTTGGTCTGTTTGAGGAAAGGAAAGCTGGCCGGTGTCACCGCTGGAGCCAAGTGGGGAAGGGAGGGTGGAGGCAGGTGACGGAGGAGGTTAGCGTGGGTGACAGGGAGCCCAGCGGAGGGCTATAGGCAGGGGAGGGTTATGGCGAGCTTTCTCTGGTTGCTAAAGGGAGAAGTAACTGCAGGGCCCAGAGAGAAGCTGGAACACACAGGGGCTGTTACCGACAGAGGAGGTGAAAAGTAGCTGAACTATGGACAGGTAGAGCAGGTGAAACAAAGGGAAGCAGTGAGGTCAGGGGGTGTGGGGGTGTTGGGGGAGGAACTGCGGGGGCTGCAGCAGCTGATGGCCCACCCTTCTCCCCAGGGCAGGGCGGGAGCTCGGGACCTAGCAGAACCGGCCGGGCAGGGCCACCCACCTGACTCACAGCAGAAACTGGGACAGCCCATGCTGCCCACCTACGTCCACACTGGGGAAGGCCACGCCCCGGGCCCAAACACTGGCTTCCCCTGACCCCCAACCCCTGTCAGTGATGCCTAGATCTAGGCCTTCTTTCAGGGGTGCCTCTGAGGCCTCCTCCAAGCTCTTCTATTTCCAGGTCTTTTTCTCAGTCCTGCCCTGATTCCATATGGCATAAGTGTTCATGTCCTGTTCTCTCTCTCCATCAGACTGGGATCCACTGTGAACACAGAGGGTACAAAAACTACCCTTATCTAGGGCACCCAGCATCAATGCTAGGGCCCAGCATTTAGGCTCTGTCTGCCTGGTGAACTCCTATCTATCTGTAAAAACCCACCTCAAAAGGACCCTCCTAAGGGAGGACTTCTTGGATGGCCATGGTTCCTGGGTAACACAATCAGTAATTAAAATCCATCAATAGTGAATGCAAACTGAGCATTTACTATGTTCCAGGCCCCATTCTGAGGGCCTTATAGCAGCTCTAGGGTGTATGTTATCAATCTCCCTATTTGCAGATGGAAAATGGAGGCTCAGAGGCACATGGCTAGTAAGTAATGGGGCTCAAATTTGAACTCGGAGGACTTCAGTATGCGCTTCTGCAGCAGGTCTCTTTAAATCCATCCCTGTGAGATTGGTGTGATCATTGCTATCTCCCAGACAAGAAACTTCAGGCTCAGAGGGGCTTAAACAATGTGCCTAAAATCACACAGCACGTCCCGGATTGAGCCAGCTTGGCAGGTGGGGCAGCTGCCTCTAAAACTCTCAGCTCTTAACCTTCCTCCCTTATCACCCCTTGTCTAGGCTCTGAGGACCCCCGTAAGAAGGTGGCATTTGGGGGTGCCTGGGTGGCTCAGTGGGTTAAGCCTCTGCCTTCAACTCAGGTCATGATCTCAGGGTCCTGGGATCGAGTCCTGCATCGGGCTCTCTGCTCAGTGGGGAGCCTGCTTCCCCCCCCCCCCCCCCCCCCCCCCCCCCCCCCCCCCCGCCTGCCTCTCTGCCTGCTTGTGATCTGTCAAATAAATAAAACCTTTAAAAAAGAAGAAGAAGAAGACGGCATTTGAGCTGATTTGGGGGGAAAGAGAGGTGTCAAACCTTACCAGGAGCCTTCCTATTTCCAACCCTTTGCCGTTCTTCTGTGAGGAATGTCTTTCCCCACCTAACAAACTCCTATCCATCCTTCAAAACCCAGCTCCAATACTCACTCCACCTTGGAAACCTTTCCACACAAATCTCCCAGGCAGAGTCTGCAACACCCATCCTTGGGCTCCCCCCAGCCAGGGGTCCGTAGATAAACGGAAAGGTCTCGGTAGGAGTTAGCCCCACCAAGCTGGAAGCTTGGGTAGGCCGGGGGCCCAGTGGGCACAAAGGAAATTATTTTTATTTATTAATATCATTTTTTTTTAAAGTAAGCTTTAGCCCAACGTGGGGCTTGAACTCACGACCCCCAGATGCAGTCGCAGGCTCTACCGACTCAGCCAGCCAGGCGCCCCTGAGGCTGATCTTTAAGTTAAGGAATAACTAATTCATGGGGAAGGGCACTAGAACTGGACTCATTAAGTGTCCTCCGCCACGGTCCCCTTCAGGCTCCGCTCCACCCTCGCCCCGCCCCTAAGCATGCCGGTCCCGCTCCGCGGACGTGGGCGGCCCGTGAGCATGCGCCCTAGACGCAACGCACGCCGGGAGTTGTAGTTCCGCCATCGACGGAAGCCGGGACGGACTGAGGCGGGATGTGGCCCGGAATATTGGTTGGGGGGGGCCCGGGTGGCGGCAGGTAGGTTCCCCGTGCTGGGGCCTCGACTCGCCGCCCGGTTCCCCCCGCGGCGGACGCCCAAGACCGGCCTGGCCCTGCAGCGGAGCCTGCACGCGACGGCGGCCCGGGCTCTCCCGCTCATTCCCATCGTGGTGGAGCAGACGGTACAGCGGCCGCGGGAACTCGGCCCGGCGTGGGAGTCGGGGGTCTCCGGGCCGCGGGCACTGCCGGCCTCTGACCCCCCACCGCCATCTTTCTCCCACAGGGTCGCGGCGAGCGCGCCTATGACATCTACTCGCGGCTGCTGCGGGAGCGTATCGTGTGTGTCATGGGTCCAGTGAGTGCCCTGCCGGGATTGTCCTCTGCGCCTGCCCAGACCCCATGCGCCCCTCCTCCTCCGCGAACCCCCTTGACCTCTTGACCTCTCCCAGCAAGGCTCCGCCTTGGTCCCAGTCTGACACCCCACTTCCTGGGCACATGAGCCTTCAACCTCCTCTTCTGGCCCCATCCCCCACCCCCAGCCCTTGTTCAGCCTCTGCTTTTCTCTACCTGATTTCTGACTCCCTCCCTCACCAGTGACCCTCCTCCCCATTCCTGGCTCTGATCCCCATCCCCCCATCTGACCCTCTTGACCCCTTCCCTTCCTTGCCCTGAGCCCACTGACTCCCCCCACTTCCTGTGCCCCAACCCCCTGGGGCCCTACCACCCCTCACCATCTTCCCACTCTGGTGCTGAGTCCTCCCCAACCGTCTTCCTTGGGCTCTGACACCCATCCCTGTTCGCTGACTTCATCCCCAGCCACCTCACAGTTGCTTGGGTTAGCCTGCTCCTTGCCCTCCAGCTGGGCGCACCCACCCTCCCCTCTTACTTGCAGATCGACGACAGCGTGGCCAGCCTGGTTATTGCGCAGCTGCTGTTCCTGCAGTCCGAGAGCAACAAGAAGCCCATCCACATGTACATCAACAGTCCTGGTGAGCAGAGCCATGCCCCCGGGGCCAGGGCCACTTCCTGGGTCACTCCAGGTGACTCGGGGCAGACCCCCCACCACCACTTCCATCAGGAACGTTCTCCCTCTGGAGGAAGAAAGGGTGCTGAGCTTCCTTCAGAGTCCCAAAACTGTCTCAAAACCTCCAAAAGTTGCCCGGTCCTTGCTTTTAAGTCTAGGTTCCCAAACTGGCAGCCAAGCCTGCCTCTGATCACACATGTAACATTTTACCAGCCTGACCTGGTGGTCGGCATATTTTAAAATAGGTAGCTGCCACCACCAGCACCAACCCCCTCACAAAAGAGAAGAGCTCATCTCGACCAAGCGCCAACTGTGCCCTGTACTTGAAGCGTTTCGTAGGCATTGAACTCATCTGGTCCTCGTGGCAGCGGCCTGTGGTTGGTCCGGTTCAGTGATCCCCCGTCTGCGAGGAGACACTATGTTTGGCAGGCTGGGTAACTTGCCCAAGGTCCCAGACCACACTGCCAGGACACGCTGACTCCAGAGCATCCCTCTCAGCCACCACTCTCCCCGCTTTCCACCTTCCCTTGCAACTCTGACAGATCTGGTCCCGCCAGGGCCCGTGTACATGGGTGGTAAGGGTCAGCTCGCTCTGGAGCACGTGCTCTCCTCTCCCCCATTTAGTTCGTGTCACCTGTTGCTGTCGCCTCCCTGCCCTCGGAAGTATTCACGTTTGTGATCCGGGCTTTAAAGGGCTGCCTCTACACATGCCCCTCCCAAGGCCAGGGGCCGCACTAGGGGAAGGCTGGGGGGGAGGAGCTGGCGCAGCCCCTCACTCCCGCTGCTCACTCTGCCCCGCCCGCAGGCGGCATGGTGACGTCGGGCCTGGCCATCTACGACACGATGCAGTACATCCTGAACCCCATCTGCACGTGGTGTGTGGGTCAGGCCGCCAGCATGGGCTCCCTGCTTCTGGCTGCCGGCACCCCGGGCATGCGCCACTCGCTCCCCAACTCCCGCATCATGATCCACCAGCCCTCCGGGGGTGCCCGGGTGAGTGCCGGGCCCACGCAGGCTGCTTTGGGACGGGGGTGGCGTCTGGACAGAAGGACCAGCTGGGTGGAAGTCACGGGCGAGCGTCAGTGTTGGCAAGTGTAGGTTTCACAATGATTTCACGTTCGGTGAGGCCAGCGGATCAGGAAAGGACTGCCACGGGAAAGACCATTTGTTACTCACCGTTCCCGGGGTGGGGGGGGGGGCTTTTCCTGTCACGTTTGCCCACATGGGAAGCACCAGGGTCACTCAGGAGGCACAGAGCAGGGGTGGGGGGTGGATAGGGATTTTACTGTGGTTTCTGCAGGAAGGAACAGTGAGGCAGGGCCTGCAGGGCTCAGGACGGGCTAATCTGAATTATCTCAGCGGGCTCTGGGGGATAGGGGATGGCCTCATGTCTGGCCTGGGCCCTGGGGGAAGGGGGCAGGGGACAGTGGCCCTGAGTATGCGTGCCCCATGGAGGAGGGGGACGCATTTGGGATCAGCTGGTTTGCCTGTGAAAACTCATGGCGGAGCTGGAGCTGTCCGCTGGCTCCCGGAATCTGCTTGCCCTGGGAGGGGCGAGGCTCCACGTGCAGAAAATACAGTTAACACCGGAAGCGTTCTGGTGCCTGGGTGCCTCAGTCAGCTAAACATCTGACTCTTGATTTTGGCTCAGGTCACAGTCTTGGGGTCGCAGGATCGAGCCCCACATCGCATGGGGCTCCCTGCTCAGTGGGGAGTCTGCTTCTCCGTCTCCCTCTGCCCCTACCTCATCTCTCTCTCTCTGAAAGGAATAAATAAAATCTTAAAAAATAAAAATACAGGAAGCCTTCCTGGTAGGGGCAAAGATGCTGCAGGGTGTGTGGGCCTCGAAAAGCCCCGCTCCGCCAGTCTGAACGCTCTCTCCGGCCTCCCTGCAAGTGGCTGATGCTCACTGTGACCTTCTCCTTCGTACCCTCAGGGCCAAGCCACAGACATCGCCATCCAGGCAGAAGAGATCATGAAACTCAAGAAGCAGCTCTATGGCATCTACGCCAAGCACACCAAACAGAGCCTGCAGGTGATCGGTGAGTGCCCCCCACCAGGCGCCCCCTGCCCTCCTTTATTTTAACCAACGCACACACGTGTGGCAGGACTTGTGCCAAGCCAGGGCCTCTCGACCCTGGCACCGCTGACCCTCAGGGCTGGACCATCCTCTGTCCTGGCCGCTGTGGGACATGGAGCCACGTCCTTGGCCACCACCCACTGAATGCCAGCAGCACCTTCTGTTTGCGACAACCAAAGCTGCCCCCGGATGTCACCCAGTGTCCCCAACCTCCAATGGAAATCCCCTTTCCTAAGCACTTTAAAAAGACCAGTTTGCAGAATCTTCATAAAAACTCGCTTAAAACGGGTCAAAGGTTTGAACACTGTCCTCAATAAAGAATATTCTAGATTGCCAAGAAATATAAGAAAAGATACTCATCATCTTTAGTGACGATATTTTAAAATGACATCATTAGGGGCACCTGGCTGGCTCAGTCGGGAGAGATGTGACTGCTGGTCTCAGGGTCAGGAGTTCAAGCCCCATGTTGGGCGTGGAGATGACTCAAAATTAAATAAGTAAAATTGCCCATATATATACACACACAGACACACACACACATAATATATATATATATACATATTTTAAGATTTTTTTTTAACCTTTTTTTTTTTTTTTTAAATATTTATTTATTTATTTATTTATTTGACACACAGAGAGAGCGCGCAGGTAGGCAGAGTAGCAGGCAGAGGGAGAGGGGGAAGCAGGCTCCCTGCTGAGCAAGGAGCCCGACTCGGGGCTCGATCCCAGGAGCCCGGATCATGACCTGAGCCGAAGGCAGCCACTTAACCACTGAGCCACCCAGGCACCCCGATTTATTTATTTTCGAGAGTACATGGGGGGAGGGGCAGAAGGAGAGGGAGCGACTCCACACTGACCGTGGAGCCCGACACAGGGGCTCCATCCCACGACCCTGAGATCACGACTGGAGCTGAAACCAAGGGTCGGACGCTTAACTGACTGTGCCACCCAGGCACCCCTTGCGCATCTGTTTCTTACAAAAGAACATCATTAGTCAAGGGAAAGGCCAGTTAAGGCCCAGGGGGATACCATTTTAATCCACCGGAAGAGCTAACATCCAGAACCCGACACCCGGCACCAGTGAGAATGTGGAACTGGAACACTCACCCGCGGCGGGCGGGAGCGAAGAGGAAAGCCGTCTGACACCCCCCGCTTGGGCTCATAAGGCTCCAGACGCCCCGGTTCCCCTACTCTGCATGCAACCAGATGTGGGTGCTTATGTCCACCAAAGCTGCAGATGGGCATGCCGACTGTCGTCCCGACTGCCTGTGTGCGGGAGCCCCACGCCGGGAGACACCCCCATTCCCGACAGCAGCACGGCGAGCGCATTCATGCTTAGTTTACGCCGTGGAGTCCCACAAGGCAACGACAGAGACCCGGCCATGGCGACACGCGGTAGCTGGGCTGAATCTCGGACACAGAGTGCCGAGTAGGAAAAAGGAGTAAATACTCTGATTCCACATATTTAAAAACAAAAAGAAGCATGCTTATCTCTGCCGTCATGCCACCATTAGGCTAGCGGTTACTGTTGCGCCAGAGGAGTCAGTGACTGGAAGGAGGCTCCCCCCAGGGGCAGCTGGGGATCTGGGGCTGGCCCCTGTCTCAGTCTGGGTGCTGGCCATGTGGGTATGTGAAATTCACACTGAAATTTCACACTGTCCACTTGCATCTGGATGTGTATTAGACATCAGGAACCAGTAAAAAAAGAAAAATGGAATGGGTATTTTACCAATGGGGAAACTAAGGTACCAAGAGGGGAAAGGCAAGGTCACCCGGCGAAGAAGGGATAGAACAGGGCCCCCGACCGGCTTTAACCCCACCCACCCTGCCTCTCGCTTCCCCTGGCAGAGTCGGCCATGGAGAGGGACCGCTACATGAGCCCCATGGAGGCCCAGGAGTTTGGCATCTTGGACAAGGTTCTGGTCCACCCTCCCCAGGACGGTGAGGATGAGCCCGAGCTGGTGCAGAAGGAGCCTGTGGGGGCGGTGACGACAGCAGAGCCCGCCCCTGCCAGCATCTGAGAGCCAGACCTCACCCTTCAGAGGAGAGTCGGGGGAGGCCAGGTGCTAGTCAGAAGCTGGAGCTGCAGCCCTGCCCACCCCTCGCTGCTGAGCCTGGAAGGGCCCCAGGAGGAACTCTGGGTTTGGGGCTGCCCCTCAGGGCAGGTATCTTGAATGAGACACTGTGATTTTCAATTAAATCTTTGTAGTCTTTGAGCCCCGTCTGTGTCATCTTCCCTGCCTGCTCCACCGTGGCACGCACACCTGTGCCCTGCACGATGCCTCGTCTGCCTTCACCCCAGCCCTGAGGCTCTGACCTTCCAAGCCCTAACTGCAGCAAACCCTACTGAGCAGAAAGGATATTTCAGGCACTATTCTAGAGACCACGACATATTCTGGAGCAAACAAAATTCCCTGTCTTCAAAGAACTTACTCTTGTGGTGGTAGACAGTTTTTTAAAAAACCAGGGAAAGAGGTATGCAGAGTGTGTGTGTGTGTGTGTGTGTGTGTGTGTGAGAGAGAGAGAGAGAGAGAGAGAGAGAGAGTTACAGCTTTCAGTGGGGTGGCCAGTGAAGGCCTTGCTGAGAAAGTGATGCTTGAACAAGGTTTAAGGTAAGAGAAGGACAGAGCAGTCCAGGCAGCAGGCATAGCAAGTGCAAAGGCCCTGTGGCAGGACTGTGACTGTCATGTGGGAGGGCCCCCGAGGAGGCTCGTGGCTGAAGTGAAGTGGTGGGGGGACAAGGCAGAGATGTGAACAGAAAGGAAGGACAGAGCTTAGAAGGCCTGGTGGATCTGAGCAAAGAGGGACATGAGCCATGGAGGGTTCTGAGAAGAACAAAAAAGCAGGAGCACTATGGCCTCCCACGGAGTACTGGGAGGAGTGCAGCCAGCATGGAAACCGGGAGACGAGTTCGGAGACTCGGAATAATCAGATGAAAGCTGGTGGCCCCAGCTGGGTGGCCAGGAGAGGTCGGATTCAAGCCAGGTTTTAAAGGCAGAGCTGATGGGTGGAAAGGCTGCCAGAAGGTGCAGGTGTGGGGGCAGGGGATCAGGAGTCCAGTTTGGACACATGTTACTTCTGGTGCTTGATGTGCCTCAGACATCCGGGGTGGGGGGGGGGGATAAATCTGGGGTCAGGATTGAGAATGAAAATGGAAAAGACATCATTGGGTATGTCAATAAACCAGCAGTCAGCCTGAGAACCGGCTGCTGGATCTGGCACAGCGAAGTCACTGACGGAATGAGCGGAACCCCACCTTCAGGGTTGTAGGGGCTGAATGCCAGCCTGGTGTGCACCCAGAGGGAAGGGGTGGGAAGACATGGGAGCTCGACACATTTTTCAAGAAATGTCATTGTATAAGGAGAGCAGAGAATGTGTG
The DNA here is from genome assembly GCF_002288905.1 of Enhydra lutris kenyoni. Classification (NCBI taxonomy): domain Eukaryota; kingdom Metazoa; phylum Chordata; class Mammalia; order Carnivora; family Mustelidae; genus Enhydra; species Enhydra lutris. The sequence goes on along the minus strand of NW_019154170.1, from coordinate 1,859,038 downwards.
GCTGTCCCCGGAGGAATCGTGGGGTCAATATTTCAACATGCATTTCTAAAAAGATAAATCTTTAAAAAGGCCACCAAAATACCGTTTGCAAAACCCCATCCCCCCCAAAACAAAATCATCCCAAATCCAACCAGTGTGCACATCTCCCCAGTTGCCTCTATGTTACTAGTTTGTTCGAATCCCCCTCCAGGTAAGGCGCATACCTTGCAACTGACTGATGCTTCCCGAAGCCTCTTTTAACTGCGGGTTTTCTCCTCCATCTCTCTCTCAATCTCTCCCTCTTTTTCTTCTCTTTCCTTGAAATTCAGCCGTTGGTCTTGTGGACTTCCCATCTGAATTTTGATGATGGGATCAGGACCGGCTGTGACCTCTGTCTGTCCTTGATATTTCCTGTGACTTGACGTATAAACCTAGACAAGTCTGGTCGGGTTCAGATTCCGCTTTCTGGCAAATGGCCTCTTAAGTGGAGGTGTGTCCGTCCATCAGAAGGCCCCCAAAGGGTCGTGGTCCCTCATTTTGTGACGTTAGGGGCTGATGACAATCCGTATCTAGATCACTAAATATTCCAGTAAAGGCTGCAAAGTGGTGCTATGTCAATCCTACCCTTAAAGCAAGAGGAGGGTTTGGGGGGTTGCTTTTTACTTATAAGGTGGGAGCCAGGCCGTTTGTACACAGGTAGGGATGACGCAGACGAGAGCAGGAACAGGTGATGCTTGGCTTCAAACTTTGACCCCAACCTCTACCTTGACATCATGGCCTTGATGTCACTCCCCTGGACCCCGTGCCCCTGACCCCTTCCTCTCAGCGGACTTTTCCCTCAATCTAAAGTTCTGGCCGACCCCACAACCCGGGCCTTGGACCAAATCCTCCCACAGCCCCTGACGTCACGCCCTAGGCGCCTTCCGCCGTTGAGCCCAGCCCCGGCCGCCACCATCTACTGCGCCCACTGCGCCCACTGCGCCCACAGCGCGGGAGAGGAGGCGGGTTCTCTGGGGAGCCAATAGCTTGAGAGGGCGAGCTGAGCAGCAGCCAGTAGCCTTTGGCCGGGGGGGCGGGGCTCTGGGGAAGGCCAATCATTGGAGGGACTCCGTGAGGCCACAGCCAATGGCTCCGGGGCGGGGGCGTAGCCCTGACTCCGACAGCTTTCACGACCCGGCCCCGGGGTTATGGCCGGGAGTGGGCGGCTGGCGCTGGGGAAGCTGCCGGTACCCGGCTGGGTTCGGGGATCGAGCCCGGCCGTACTGAGCCGCCTTCGGGACGAGGCCGTGGTGCGTCCGGGTTTCCTAAGCGCGGCCGAGGAGGAGACGCTGAGCTGTGAGCTGGAGCCCGAGCTGCGCCGCCGCCGCTACGAATACGACCACTGGGACGCGGTGAGGCCGGCGGCGCCGGGGGCGCGCGGGGCGGGGCTACGGTGGGGGCGGGGCCTGCGGCGTTAGAGGTCGGCACGGGGGTGGAGCGCTGGGTTGTAGAGGGGTACGGTTGGGTGCCGGGTCTTGATGCCCAGGGCCTTTGCGGGCGGAGATGAGGGCTTGGCCATAGCTGGATCCCTGACCTGGAACTCTGGGGTGTGTGGGGGACAGGAGCAACGTTAGGAGCCGAAACAGGTGTGGAGCGAGAAGAGGGAGGTTCATTGGTTGGGGGCGGAGACAGAAGACGAGTGAATCAGTTGTGGGCGGAGACAAACAAAATTGAACATTTCGGTGGGACCAGCACTGGGGACAAGCTCTGGGACTGAACTGGAACCTGAAGGCAGGTACAGAGGAGTGAGGCCGGGCCTAGTAGGACAGGGGTTGGGGTTTGAGACCCAGGATCTTAGGGTAGGTAGGACCAAGGTGATAAGTTGAGGGTGGTGTCAAGGGTCATGCTGGGAAAGCCAGTTCTTTGCACTCTGCCCTCCCCCCACCCCCCCACCCGTGCCTCAGTTTCCCTGTTCCTTCTGCGAGCTTCCTGGCTTGACAGAAGCTCTCTGTGCAGGCCATCCACGGTTTCCGAGAGACAGAAAAGTCACGCTGGTCCGAGGCAAGCCGGGCCATCCTGCAGCGCGTGCAAGCAGCCGCCTTTAGCCCTGGCCAGACCCTGCTGTCCCCAGTGCATGTGCTGGACCTGGAACCTCGGGGCTACATCAAGCCGCACGTGGACAGCATCAAGGTGGGCAGAGGCCAGAGCCTTGGATGGGGATGGGCCGGTGGGGTTGATTGGCCAGAGGTTGATTGGCCGTCATGCCCGCTCTTCCAGTTCTGTGGAGCCACCATCGCTGGTCTGTCCCTACTATCTCCCAGCGTCATGCGGCTGGTGCACACCCAGGAGCCAGGGGAGTGGCTGGAACTCTTGCTGGAGCCAGGCTCCCTCTACATCCTTAGGTACTGCCCAGCCAAGGGGCCCCCATTCCCCCTAGTAACTCCTCAGATGTCCACCTAGCATGTTTCTCTTTTCAGCCCTCCCAGCAGACACGAGCATTCCCCTGTGGCAGGCAGGCCACCTGGTGGTGGGCCGCCCTCACCCCATCCAGACACAGCCTGTTTTCTCTTGCAGGGGCTCAGCCCGTTATGACTTCTCCCATGAGATTCTTCGGGATGAAGAGTCCTTTTTTGGGGCGCGTCGGGTTCCCCGGGGCCGACGCATCTCTGTGATCTGCCGCTCCCTCCCTGAAGGGATGGGACTAGGGGATTCGGGGCAGCCGCCCCCAGCCTGCTGAACCCCCGGCTCTTTCCCCAACTTCTCAGAGACACCATGTCGGTGAATAAACTTGGAGTGTGGACAGACTGGCCTGCTTGCACTGGCTGTTCTCAGGGGCTGAGCGGGGCCAGGGAAGCCCAGGAACCCCCCTCCCCCAACCCCTCCCCACTCTGGGAGCTGAGGTGGCCGGGGCAAGGCGCACTCGGGCTGAACACAATCATGCACTGAACACAGTCATGCGGCGGCAGTTCCTTTATTATGCTCCTTGCCCGGCACACCTCCCCTCTGGTCTCCAATAAATAAGTCAGCAGAGCTCCTCCAGGAGCCTCGGGGGGGCCCCAAGCCAGGCGTCCTTAGGCGCCACAGCTACAGGCGGCCGCCGAGAGCTGGGGCAGCCACTGCCAGTGGTGGCGGTCGTCAAGGAAGGCCACATCAGTGTAGCGGGTGGGCCGGCAGCAGGGCCCACCGTGGGCTCGGCCCTGGCCCCGCAGGTGGGCCAGCGTCAGGCCATGCTGGGTGCGCGCATCACGGGGGCAGCTGCCTGCACAGTAGCGGAAGACGACCGTCTCCTCTGACGCATAGCCCAGACCCAGCTCGGCCACGGGTAGGGACAGGCTCCACAGCTGGCACGGAGTGGCCAGGGCTCGGCGCAGGCGGGCCCCTGCGGAGGACAGAGGGGCAGCTGACAGCTAGTGGGGTCTGGGCGGGAGGGAGTCAGGGAGTCACATGGGGTCCAGGGTGTCCTTACCCAGCTGCAGCCTTGGGGTCCCTCGGAGCTCTTCCTCTGCCACCGGAGCCCCCCAAACACCAGGGCCCCCGGTGAGGCCCAGCCACAGCGATAGGAGCAGCAGAGAGCAGAGCAGGACGCGTCTTGTGCCCATAGTGACAGGTGGGTCCTGATGGTGGGGAGGCCTCGCTCCCTCAATTTATCCCACTGCCAAGGCAGGGCCGAGGTGGGGGTGGGGGGTGGAATCACCTCTTCGCTGCCGCTGCTGTAACCACAGGATGACCCCCATGTCCCGCAGCACACACTGTCCTATGTCTTCCGACTGGTTCCTCTGCCCCACCCACTGTGCCTCCAAGAGTTAAGCGTTCACCCCCTCCCCGCCCCATCCAGACATTCCGCAGACCTGTTTCCGACACCCCCTTCACCCCTGATTTACGAGTGTTGCGGCAGCCAGAGCCGAACTCAGGGCGGGCCACGGGGTCCCCTGCCCCACCTGCTTCTGGAAAGAAGTTGGACGGGCCACTGAGAGCCCACCAGTGGGACCCCATCCCCACTCAGGGTGCCTGGGGTCTGGAGTCCCCACACTGTGCACCAGGTAGAGCGGGATGGGGGGGAGGGGACAGGTCAGCAGGTAGCCGAGCTGTCACCTGGAGGATTAAGGCTTCACGCTCCTGTCTCCGGGCCTGTCCCAGCCGGCGTCAAAACAGGAAAAGGGAGAGGCCGGGGTACAGCCAAGAACCGGAACATGAGGCTAGGAAGCTCACCCCGCAGGGACTCCTGTCTCTAGAAGGCCCACCTGAGGTCCCAGGGACCTCAGCCTCCTCCCAGCGTTAGGGCAGGAGGGGCAGTTATACCCGCCGGTTCTGAGACGCAGCAGAAATTTCCAGTGACTTCCATGCCCCTGTGACCTCAGGGAAAGGAGGCCCTCCCTCACCTGTGAAAGGGGGCTAACCCAGGTCCTTCCCACACGAGGCTCTGAGGACAGGTGGCACATTTAGCATGGGACACGCTGCCTGAGGGAGGAGCTTGGGAGGGCAAGCCTGCTTTGAGGCCTCAGAAGCACGAAGAACCTGGGTAGCGCTTGAAAAGCTGCTCGATCTCACGGAGGTCAGACCGGGTGGGAGCTCAGGTAGGAGCCTGCAGCCCTGGGGGGGGGGGGGGGGGACAGCAGAAACCAGCATATTTACCCATGGCTGGGGGCACGCATGTGACGCAGGTCCCCACCCCAGGCTGCCGGGGAGGGGTACAAACCCAGTGGGGGAGCCTTCGCTCCGGAAACAGCCAACCCCCTCTCTCCTCCCCGGAAAACCCCGGCTCAGGAATTTGTCCTGCACTGGTGAGCAGAGAAACATGGGTTCGGGAACCACTGTGGGCTTTTCATGTGAGCAGAGCTGGGGACGGACCCCCGACTCTGTCTGCGTCTTGCTGGTGTGGTTACCGTGGCACCTGCTGAGACCACCTTCAGACAACTGTCGCTTGTCCAAAGTCACATTCGAAGCCAAATCCTGCCGCACAGAAGGCCCTTGGCTCCTAGCCACCAGGGCCTTAGCCCTCCGTCGCATGGCAGGGAGGCCAGGGGTCAAATCGTCAGGCCAGGGCAACCCTGCTTTCCTGACGCCCCCAAAAAGACCTGGCAGAAGGATGAGGAGGGAGGCTGGACAGACCTGGGACATTCCTAGGAATTAGCCTGTCATCTCTGGCATCCCTGCTCGGCGGCCAAGGGCCTGTGGAACTGGGTGGGGAAGTTTTCCACCTAGCATCCATCCTCGAGCAAGACAGAAGCCCCCCATCCCCCCCCCCCCCCCCCCCCCGCCCCCAGCCGGATCACACAGAACGGGTTCAGAAGGAGCGCCAGCAGCCAAATTCCATTTCCAGCACGGAAACTGTCCACAAACTCAAAAAACCTTCCCTCGGCAGAACACTGGCAATGCGAGATAAAATAGAAATATAATGGAGTCATTAGAAATACGGGGAGCCCTAGAAACATCGCTGGAAAGCTGAAAAATAGGGCCCAGGGGCCAACAGCAGCAACAAAAGGGCTTGGGATTTCAGGGCCTCTTTGGGAGAGAGGCCACCGGCTGAGAACCACCTAACACGGGCTCAGCCCAGGGCTCCTGGGCCACCACTGTGGGAGGTGGGAGCCAAGGCAAAAGCATCGGCGGATTTGCCTGCAAAGCTGACTGCCCAGCAGCCCCCCCAAAGCCCCAGAGGCGGCCTCAGGTCCCCATTCGAAGTTCTACAGCACGACAGTCAATCGTGAGGCGGCATCAGGTAAGGAATCAGGCGTCTGGCAGAGACCAGAACAAGACAGATGCTTGAAACAAAAACGTGAGAGAAGGGATCAAAGGCCTTAGAGGCGAGGTGATCTGAAAAGGAAGCCAAGATAATTCGAGAGCTGGAGAAGCACTTCGTGGGTGAAAGGGGATAAGCTATAAGCAAAAACAGGACCAGAGAAGCTGGAGCCCGAGAGATACCCCCTCCACCCCCACATGCGAAAGGCTGAGGACTGAGAGCGGGCTCGGAGGTGCGGCGGAAGGTTCCAGGAGGGGCCCGTGCGGGGTGAGGCGGCGCCCAGGAAACCCCCACGTGACCTGGAACTGAAGAGGCGGGGCTCTGGGATTCGGGGCGCAGGGGAGGGACGAGGCGAGCACCCAGGAAGTTCTGGAGCCGAGCTCGTTTATTGGGCAGCGCTGGGCCGTCACTCCTTGAGGGAGAAGTGCATCTTGTCGCCGATCATCTTGCGCTCGGGGTTGAGGCGCTTGAGGATCTGGGCGAGCACGTTCACCGTCTGCTCGCTGCTCAGCCCCGTCTTCTTCGTCTGGAACTTCTTCAGCAGGTCCTTGGTGGTCATGGGCTTGCGCGTCAGGTAGCGGCGCACGGCGTCCTCGGTCACCTGCACGTCCCTGAGGAGCGGGGCACGGGGAGGGTGGCCTTCAGCAGGAGGCTCCCCCACGCCCGGCCCGGCCCTGGCAGCCCTCGTGCCAACTCACCCGCTACTGGGGGTCGACTTCCCGGACTGGGGCTGAGGGGTCGACTTCCCTGACAGGCTCTGGGGTCCCGGCTCCAGCCGCAAACGTTTGGCCACCGGCGTGTCGTTCGTCCGCTTGCCTGGGGGAGGAGGGGCAGGGCTGAGTCCTGTGCCCCCGGGGGAAGGGCATGGGGGGACCAGGGTCCCCTGTGCAGGGGGCGGGGAGGGGGTGTGGACAGGCCTGTGGCCCGACTCTGGGCTCTGCCCTGGAGGCAGAACAAAGGACCGCAGCGGGGACGGCGGCGAGGGGCAGTGGCCGCTCACCCTGCTCCAGCTTGGTGGCCGCGGCCCGCAAGGTTGACGACGTGCTGCCGCTCTCCGTGCTGGGTGTGCCCGGCCGGCTGTCGCCCCGCGAGCTGCCTCCTGACGGCCTCCGCTCCCTCTTGGGGGGTGTCTTCTTCTTCTGCAGAGATGGGGTTGGGGACATGAGTCCAGGCACGGGGTGGCCGCCTGCCCGCTCCGGCCCCAGGCTGGGCCTTACCGCCATGAAGAGGGCCGATGACGCCTCGCTGTCGATGTCGCTCTCCTCCGAGCTGTCTGACTCGTCGCTGCTGTCTGCTGGGGCCAGAGGCAGGGCGTTGGTGTTGGGGAGCCCGCCCGCCCCAGCTCCACCTCGGATGGGGGGCTCTGGGAGTTGGGGGGCCGGCTGCCCCGGGGAAGCGGGGAGGGGACCGACCTTTCCTGCGCTTCTTCTCCTGAGGCGTGGGTGCCTTCTTCTCCTCCTCCTCCTCCTTGTCCTCCTCTGGCGGCTTCTCCTCCTCACTCTCCTCACTGCTCTCGCTCTGCTCGTCGACGCCCTTGGGGCCCTCCTCCTGCTGGGTGACCTTGGGCTTGCCCTCCAGCTCATCCTGGGAGCTGCTGAAGACAGAAGGCGGGCACAGGGTGAGGGAACGAGTGCACCAGGCCCGGCCCAGGCCTCCCGCCTGCTGCCCGCCTCACCTCGAGCCGTCGGACATGTAGTCTACCTCCTGGCCCTCGAAGTCCCCGTCGTCGCTGTCTTCAAACGCCTCATCGTCGGACCCCTTCTTCTTCTTCTTCTTCTTGCCCCCCTTGGCGGGGGGTGCCTTCTTCTTGGCCTTGGAGGCTCGGCCACCTGGGGAAGCAGAGCGGGGCTCAGGCTGGCCCTCATCCCGTTCGGCATATCCAAGGACGTCTGGACATCTCGGGGGCCTTGCTAACCAGGCAGAGACACCCCCAAGGACTCATCTCTCCCGTGCAAACCCGACCAGTCCAAGTCTCCACCCCTAACTCCCTTTCTCGGACTCTCACACTCACACCCATCATCTCCTTCCCTCCAGCCGCCAGGACCGGAAACCAGGTACCGACAACCAGAAGCCTCCCTTGTAGCCCAGGGCTTGCCAGAATTACTTGAAGTGGCAGATCTGAAGCTGTTCACCTCCGACCCCTGCATTGCCCATCCCGTGGAAACCCTGATGAAGGCCACCACTGAGACCTTGCTGTCGTCACTCCTTTCTGCCTCCTACCAACTTTGGGGCTTCCCCAGTGGCCTGTGCTCCCTGCTCTGTCGTGTGCTCATTCCCAGCGGGCTGTGAGTGACCAAACTTTCCTACAGCGGCATTAACTGAGTCATCACCCAAACACCTTGACAAAGTACGACCCAGCCCCCCAGGGGGTGCCAGCGGCCTCACCTTCCTCACCACTGGCCTCGCTGTCGTCAGACGACATCTCCAGGTCGTCCTCCAGGTCGTGGATGCGCAGCTCACTGGCTTTCTTGCGGCTGCGCTTCTCCTTCTCCTCGTCTTCCTCGTCCTGGTCCTGATCCTTGAGCCGCCGCTGCTGCATGATGCTGAAGTGGTTCAGGACTTTGTTTCTCCTGGGGGCAGGGGGAGGGGTGCAGTGGGGGTTACAAGGGGCCTGGCTCCACAAACCGGGCCTTCCTCCTGCAATCACCACCAGCCGCTCCCCCAAAGGGGAAACCACAGACAGGAAGGAGTTAGGTGATCTGAGGATGGTGTGACCCCAGATAATGCGATCCTGAAATCCCCTGGGGGAGAGCTGGCCTTTCTTCCGTTCCCTCTCTGCCCCGCGTCCCTCAGGCAGAAGGTCTCAGCACGGTGTTGGCATCCCAGCATCTCTCTTCAGCTCAGGACCTTTCTCAGGCAGAACTTGGCTACAACGTATTCACGTCCGTGTGGTTTTATGGTAGTTGATGGGTGCCTTTGTTTTTATGAGATGTGACACCGGTGTTTCCATTTAGCATGGTGATAAAACGTTTTAAAAAATATTGGCTACGGAGAGCCTTAGGATTGTATCAAATAGCATGAGGTTCCTCAATAGTGGGAAAAGGGGTGAGGTTCTGTCTCACAAGAACGTGAGCAGATTTAATACTACCGAGGGGCACACTTACAAATGGTTAAGATGATAAATTTTATATCTTTTTATTATTAAAAGTATTTTAATTAAAAAAAAAGAAGGAAACACTGACATATATTACAATATGCCTGAACCTTAAAGACATTGTGCTCAGTGAAATACGCTAGTCACAAAAGGACAAATACTGCTTGATCAGTGAGGTCCCTAGAAAGGTCGAACTCAGAAATGGAAAGTGGAATGGTGGCAGCCAGGGGCTGGGGGAGGGGGACAAAGAGGTTCTGTTTAATGGGGGCAGAATCTCAGGATGGGGAGATGAGAAAGTTCTGGAGAGGGAACAGCAGTGATGGCTGTACAACAGTATGAATGTACTTAATGCTACTGAACGGGATACTTAGGAATGGCTAAATGGTCAATTTTACATTATATATACCTTGTGTGTCATTGATCCAGCCGGAGCCCTCCTGCCTGGTGGAAGCCAAGCGGGCCAGGGAGACCCTCCCCTGCTCTGCCAATTCCTGCTCCAGGGCTCAGCTCAGCTACCCTTCCCCAGCCCTCTCAGGGCCGTGTGTGTCCTTGATGCTTCCAGGTCTGCCTCCCTCACTGCACTGGGAGCTCCCTGCCAAGGGCCTGGTGGAGTCTGGCTTGGTGACCACTGAGTACGCAGCTCCCAGATAGAGAGAAAGCTATCACGACACACCCTGTTTCCAATGGTTTCAGCTCCCTTCTGGGGAGCTGGGAATTCCCGTCTGGGTCCTGCCTCCCTCCAGGCCTACTGGGCTCACTCACCTCTCCCACTCCTCCTCAGCCTCTTCGGCAGTGAGCGTGCGATGCCGGGCCAGCGGTGTGAAGTTATACCAGTTGTGCACCGGGAAGGCCTCGAAGGCCCCGTCGGGGCACTGGGTGAAGATGTAGTAGGACGTGTTCTCTGTCACACCTCCCTTCTTTATGCCCTTAAACCTGCAGAGAGTCATGGTCACAGCGTGGCTCTCAGGACCAGGCCCCTGCCTGCCTATGCCCCCTGGCCTAACCCATCTCCAGAACCATCTGGGTTCTCAAAGCAAAATCCAGAGGCGCCTGGATGACTCCGCTGGTTAAGTGTCTGACTTCGGCTCAGGTCAGGATCTCGGAATCCTGGGATCAAGCCCTACATCTGGCTCTGCACTCAGTAGGGAGTCTGCTTGTCTCTCTACCTCTCCCTCTGCCCCTCCCCACCCTTGCTCTGTCAAATAAATAAATAAAATCTTAAAAAAAAAATTCAATGCCAGGAGACCCTGGGCTGGCCCTTCAACTGTGTGAGCCTCCATTTACAGGCCTGGTCTGTGGGCCATTCCGTGCTTTTGCGTGCTGTTCCTCCGGGAGTGCCCTCCACCCACCTGGCGTCCCAATCGTCACAACCCCCACCCCCCCCCCTCCGAGCGGCCCCCTGCTGTGTGCAATCAGCCCGGTTCTCAGGCTTCCCACACCCCAGTCTCTAGGGCTCCTGCATGAGCACCAGTTTGGTTCACCTTCAGAAATAAAACCCCATGAGAGCCCAACGGAGTTAGCACACTCAGGGGACGCAGGGGACACGGGAGGCACCCACTGCCGCCACCACTTACTTTCTGCCCGATTTGCCATTGACGCGGAGCAGCCAGGGCTGGTCCTCGGGCCGGAACTCCTTGAGGACGATGCCGTACTTCTTCCTCCTCGCCTCCTCGCGAAGCTTGCGGTTGAACTCGCTGCCCGCGCCGGACTCAGGCATCTCTTCCTCTTGGTAAATCTTCTTGTTGCTCAGGTCTCGCTCCAGTCGGGCCTGGGACAACAGGGCAGGGCGGCCAGGAAACAGACACTTTCAGCGGGGTGCCTGCCTTCGCTTGAGCTCTGCGCCCCCTCCCCAGAACACCCTTGACCCCCCCTTCTCCCAGGCTGAGCTGCCGGCATTCAGAGCTAACCTCCAGCTGAGCAAAACAGAAAAAGGGGTAGAATACTGGCCTGTATGTCTGTGTGTCCAGACACTGTGTGTCTGGGAGAAGGCATGTGGTTAAGCCTCGTACTAGGTTTATTTTGCAGCTTTTAAAAGTTTGGAACTATTTCTTTTTTTTTTTTTTTTTTTTTTAAGATTTTATTTATTTATTTGAGAGAGAGACAGTGAGAGAGAGCATGAGTGAGGAGAAGATCAGAGGGAGAAGCAGACTCCCCGTGCAGCTGGGAGCCCGGCGCAGGCGGGACCTGAGCCGAAGGCAGTCGTCCAACCAACTGAGCCACCCAGGCGTCCCAGTTTGGAACTATTTCTAAATCAACAGTTTAAAAATAAATAAATAAACGGATCATTTTGGTGAGAAAACAAAGAAAACAACCTGCTTGGAACTGGCCCACTTCTCTCTCTGCATTGAGACATCATTAAAGGCTGTTTTCCAAATTTGGATCTCCAGGCAATTCAGCAGCAGGTAAGAAATTCTGAGACGTGCACACTGCTTCCCCAGACAGTGGGGTGAGAGGCCCCACATGAGCCCTTTACGGCACCACTGTCTGCAGCAGCAGGAGACTGGAAGGGAGTCTGTGCACATCAGCAGGGGGCAGGGTTAACTTGGCTACCCCCAGACACCACCTCCAGACACGGGAGGACCAAACAGCCAAAAAGAGGAGGGAAAGCAAAGTTTTATCAGCATGTGGCCATGCCCAGCCATTTACCTATCATACTGGCCAACAACGCCAGCATAATCATCAGCTGGGCCTTCCAGAAAAAGCCTGCTGACCCGATATAAAGGACAAGAATGAGAATGGCGGGCATTCTCGGCAGCCCACACCACAAGCTGGAGGCCAATGGAACAAAACCTTGGAAATGTGAGGGAAAAGGGCTACCAAGCTAGCATTTGATCCCAGGTCAAGCTACCCAGGCTGTGGCCCCCCCATGGATGGGAGGAACCAGTGTCCTTCCCGCACCTTTTCAGGGAGCCAGCCCTGGGTGCGCTTCATTGCTAAAGGGGGGTAAAGAGGCCTGATTCCCTGAAGGTGGTCACCCCAGAGGGCAGGGCCCCTGCCAGATGGTTCACCTCTAGCCCAGGGGGTGGTCTCCAGGGACAGCTGCTACAAAGAATGCATTTGGCAGGGGTAGGTTTCTGCCCAGGAGTTGCCCTGGGTGGGGAGTGGATATTAGGGGAAGGGACGTTCCTCGTGGTTGAGAGCGCTTAGACACCTGTACCTGCCTCCTCCCTTGGGTGATTAGTGACAACCCAGGGGATTTGTTCTTCCCCAGGGAATGTAATCCCCTTCTAAGATTCTGAGGGTTCCCATGACGATCAGGGAACAGGGTATGTGCAAGGTCCCAGTGGCTGGGAGGTCACGTGTCTCAAGAGGTCATCAGTACTCAGGTGCTGCACCCCAAGGTGATGGGTAACAAGGGGCACGGCCCCTCCAAAGGGACACGTGATTGAGGGGTAGGCTCCTCTGGGTTCCCAGGAGTTGGGGGGAGAGGGGCCCTCCTACTTAATGAAGGATGGAAGGTGGTATGTTCCCAAAGTATTTACCAAGTTATTCCTCTTAGGGGTGAATGTTGTTTGGGGGCTGGGTACCCCCGATGGGTGAGTTATTTCTCTCGTGGATGATCAGTGGTAAAGGAGGCCCCCCACTGAGTGATCAGGGATTTGGAAACACTGTATCCTCTCTGGATAATTCAGGTGGGACCAGAGGTCGGGGGAGCGCGTTAGTCCGTATATGAATGGTGTGCAGGTGGAGATGCTGGGAGGCAGGCACCCTGCAAGGGGAGGGGGTTCCCCAAGCAAGTATCCACCTGCCCAAGGTCTGATGGTCTCATCTGCTCAACTAGAGGAAGTGACCTTTAAAAACAGTCAAAAGAGAGACCTGTGTTGGAAAACAAGATTGGGCAGTAGGAGCCGCCCAACTGTGAGAAGGCCAAAAGCTGCCCCCCCTTAGACTCGGGGCCAACTCCTCTGCTGGGCCAGTCCAGGCTCCATGGCTTTAAATGCCACCCCAAATGCCCAGATGCTCCCTTCCAGCCTCCCAGCTCATATGCTCAACTGCTTACTGCCCTCCCTTCTCCTCTGGATGTCTAATACACGATGTTGGGCCCACAGTTCCCAAATACTCCATCCATATGGCCCCGTCATCCCTCAACATCCAGTCATTAACAAATCCTGTGGGCGCTACTTCGAAACACCCTAGAATCCACCCACTTCTCATACCCCTGTTTGCTCCAGGCCCAATGGTCACTCCCCGGGACCCCAGCCAATGCCTCCACCCTGCGCACACTGTCTGCCCTTGATCCCACAGCCTGTCTCCCAACAGCGCCCGGATCACCTTATACCTGCTCTATTTAAAACCCTTTCATGAAGGGGCGCCTGGGTGGCTCAGTGGGTTAAAGCCTCTGCCTTCAGCTCAGGTCATGATCCCACGGTCCTGGGATTGAGCCCCACATCGGGCTCTCTGCTTACCCCCCTCTCTCTCTGCCTGCCTGTGATCTCTGTCAAATAAATAAATAAATATATCTTAAAAAAAAAAAAAGGTTAATGAAAATAAATAAAAAATAAATAAATAAACCACTTTAATGGCTTCTGCTAGAGACTGAATGTCTGCATTCCACTGCAAAATGCATAGGTTGAAACCAAACCCCCAGTGTGATGGCACTGGGAGGCGGGGCCTTGGGTGGGTGGGGCTAAGTCATGAGGGTGGAGCCCTCCTGAATGAGATGAGTGCCCTCATGAGAGGCCCCAGAAAGCTCCCACACCCCTTCTGCCACATGAGCACACAGTGAAAAGACACCATCCATAAACCAGGGGGCAGGCCCTCACCAGGCCGAAAGTCTGCTGGCGCCTTGATCTTGGACTTCCCAGCCTTCAGAACTGTGAGAAATAAACGTGTGTTTATAAGCCGTCTGGTGTGTGGTATTCTGCTACAGTAGCACCACTGGAGAGCGTTAGCTTCCAGAAACCATCTGTGGGATGCAGTCCCTTCCGTTGCCCAGGTAACTCAGGGCCAAACATGCCTGTCAGTGGACATAGCTTCTCAATGTTCTTTCACAAGGCCTCCGGTGGGGCCTGCCACATCTTCCTCCCAGGGATACCCAGCAGCTCAGCCTGGGCCTTAGTACCTCATTTTATCTCCACTCCGGAACGTGGAGGAAACCAAGCCTTAGTTACTACTGGAACTAGATGTCTACTGCAACCACCAAGGACAAGATCAGGCTCTCGCTCATGACAGGGACTTACCTGGTTCCAGGTAGCGAAGTTGACTTTATCAGCTGCGTTGAAGGCCATGATGTTGTATTTTTTAGTTGTGTTTCTGGAATGGACAAGAAAAGGCACTGCTCAGTCCATCGTTCATTTAACAAACCCTCCCTGGCTCAGCAAACCTGTGGACCCACAAAAGCCTTCAGGGGCTCCCTGTCTGTCAGGTAACAGATCCAAACTCTCCCCACCGGGTGCTGAAGAAGAGCAGAAGGAGACACAGAGATCTGGGGGTGCCCAAGATGTGGGAGTAATGGGGAACTCTGCCCTGGGGATGGGGGAGGGCAGGCAGGGAATGCTTCCTGGAGGAAAATCCTGGAACTGGGTTTTAGAGGACCAAGAAGAGTCACAGCTGGGGAAACGGCATTCCTGCCCGAGGGAATGCCAGGCCGGGAGGCTTCATCCTACTGTCTATTACTGTACTCATTCATTCATTCTTTCTGTTCAAAACATAGGATGCCCCCCGAGGGCCTCGGCTCAAGCCCAGCCCTGTCCCCACGTCCCTGCCAGTTAGGAGGGGGAATCATAGCAGGTGCCAGGCAGGCCTCCAAGCTCAGGAAGGTATTGATCCCTTCTCTGGGGAAGCGGGAAGGGCTCAGGGACTTACTTGGGAACTCGAACGACATACTCGGTGACGTTCTGGGTGCTGGGGCCCTGCGGGGAGAGCAGGAAGGACGGTGAGTAAGGGGTCTGCAGAGGCCGCCGCCGGGACCCCCGTACTCCGCCGCATACTCACGAGGGCCGCCATGGGTGACGATCTGTGGTTCGGGTCCGTCCGCACTCCTCAGTCCCGGGCAAGCCGCCCTCGCTGTGTCGGGTGTCGGGTCTCTGGCCGCGACGGAGGACCCCAAACCCGAGGGGCCGCCGATCCCGGGAGAAGCTCCCCAGCAGCAGCGCTCAGTCGGCCGGCAGTCTCGGGGACCTCTCCGGCCGCGTCTGCGCCTGCGCCTAACCTGGAAACGAAACTCGGGCCGCGTCGCGATGGCAGCCTCCTCCGCCTCAGGTTTCCCTGTCTCTTTCCAGAGAGAAGACCTCACGCCGAACCCGAACTACAACACACGCTCTCTGCAGCTCGCGTGCGGTCTCCCTCTTCTATATAGCGCGGTTAATTTAATCAGCCCTGTGGCCACGCCTCCCTTGACGTCACACCCGGAACCGCGGGGCATCCTGGGAGGGAAGGGAGACCCTGGCCTTCCTAGCGAGCTCCCGGGCGCCTAGCGCATGCGCCACTCCACTCCGGAAGTGAGTCCGAGGAGGGCGCGTCACCATAGCGACCGAGGCCTTTGCCGCAGTTCGCGGCTGCCGCTCCACCTGAGCCTCTCTGGGTTCATTTCCTCCTTCTGCCCCGGGGAGACTTCATCACCTGGCCAAATGATCGGGCCCTTGTGACGTTGAGCCGAGCTAGCAGGAGTCAGGGCTGGGTGGGCATGGGGAGCGACTGCCCACGAGCCGCTGGTGGGATGGGTCTGTGGACGTCCAAGCTGCCCCAGAGGGCCAGGGCCCTGAGACCCCAGGAGAAGGGTAACGTCGCGGGGGTGGCTGGCTCACCTGGGGAAGGAAGGAGGCTGTGAGGGGCATGAGGGAGGTGCAGGTGCCGCACACCCCAAGTCCAGTGTGCGCACGCCCCCCCAACCCGTCACAGGAACACAACTGCACATGCTCAAGGATCAGCCGTGCTTCAATCCACTCGGGCGCCCGCTGTGCGGGGTTCTGGGCACAACGCGGTGAATGTGTCCGACGAGCTCCCCGGCCTCCTGGAGATGACAGTGTAGTGAAGGAGACCGTCTCAGGAAACGGCATCTACGGGCAGGAGAGAACAGGGCTGTCACAGGGAAAGAGGAACCGGCTCTGAGGGCTGGAGGAAGAGGGGAGGTTTAAGCTGGGCCCTGTGGGGTTGCCTAGGGATTCACTAAACAGAGGAGGAGGGAAGCAAGAACCCAACATTGCATTATAAAGGGCTGCACTCCATGGTCATGCCAGGTAGCTGCAGACGTTCATTTACTCATCACCCATGCCTGCACGTCAGGAACTGTGCCCCGTAGTAGAGGTATGAGGGCCAGCAAGACAGAAATCCTCCTTGCCCTCCTGGGGTACAGAGGCTGGCAGGGAAGACAGACAAGAACAAGTGAACAGGCAGAATCATTGCTGTTCATGGCTGCTGCTGTGGAAGACGTGGGGCTCTGGGATGGAATGATGGGGCGGGAGGCTCTTAGAGAAAGCGTGATGGCTGGGCTGTGACCTGAAGGCGGTGGAGCGGGGAATGACCAGGCAGGGGGAGCAGCAAGAGAGGGTTGAGTTTGACAAGTTCAAGGGACAGAAGGGGCCACTGGGGCTGGACCAGAGTGGAGGAAGAGGAGGGGGGTGTGGGATGGTCTGGAGGATGGGCGAGCCCCCGCCCCGCTCTGAGCCTGTTTCCTTAACTGGAAAGTGGGCTGGTAGAGTCATTGAGATTCTTCAAGGAGATCCTGTGTGCAGAGGGCCACAGGGTCTGCTCGGGTTCATATCTGCTTCACAGTGACCCATGGCAGCACTAAATGGCATGCCATGTCTAGATATACTATTGGGTATGGCTATGGACCCTCAGATGCCGTCCTGGGGCAAAAGCAGGTATGTCAGGAGACCCAAGTCCAGTGTCACTCACCCAGGGACACACACTAGGTGGTGGACCCAGTCACAACGGTGCATGCTGGCCCCTGCAGACACCAAACCCTCTCCCACCTCTTCCCCGGGCCCCTCCCCAGACATCCTCAAGTTCCCCCTGATCATCTTCGTGATGGGCGGCCCAGGTTGTGGCAAAGGGACACAGTGCAAGAACATGGCAACCAAATATGGCTTCTGCCATGTGGGGCTGGGCCAGCTGCTGCGGCAGGAGGCCCAACGCAGTACCCGGTGGGGCCAGAAGATCCATGACATCATGCTGCAGGGGCTCCTGGTGCCTACGGTGAGAGCTCACAGGCTCTGGGGAGCATAGAGAAGAAGAAGGGGGCACATAAGAAGGAGTTTCCCTGGAAGCCCTGTAGAAGCAGATAGGCCCAGAAGGCCACGGCTCCTGGCCTGGCCACTGCCTTGGTGCCCTGGGTCTCCATGTCCTCAGCTGTAGAAAGGGGAGGCCAGCTGGACCCACAGCAGGAGTCTGTAGCCAGAGTTGGCTGACGTCATTCCTATCAAGCTCATAGCAAAGTGCCCAGCACTTCACAAGCACTGGGTAAAGTTTGCTAGTACTTATTCCTCTCGTGACCTTGGGCGTCTGTATCACCGGCCCCTTCTATACCTGTTTCCTCACCTGTAAAATGAAGGTCACCCCTGTCCCCACCTGTAAGATGGTAGCAATAAGTAAACGAAGCCTTGCAAGGTTGGCACACGGTAGCCATTTGCCCAGTAGACGGGCTCCGTGCATCAGAGTGGCCCCAGGGCACCAGGGCGGACCCGGAATCCCGGGTCCCGGGCAGGGCAGGTACCTGAAGTCCAGACCGGGGAAGAGAACTTGACAACGTGGCCGTGTAGGTGAGGGAAACTGGGGCACTGAATCTGCCACCTCTTTCTTTCCCAGGGCATCATCCTAGACACGATCAGCAATGCCATGTTATCTCGCCCAGAGAGCCAGGGCTTCCTCATCAACGGCTTCCCGCGGGAGCTGACGCAGGCCAAGGAGTTCGAGCGCATTGTGAGTGACCCCAGGCTGTGTGAGTGTGTGGTGAGGTGTGAAACTACGCCTCCCTCCCCACCTGGGATGGAGTCCAGGCGGGGTGGGCCTCGTGGGGGGGGGAGGAGATGGTGAGGGGGTAAGGGCGTTTTATATGGTCAAGGGACAGCTGGGAGATTGCTGGAAGCTTCTAGAATCTGGGTGGATAGCTGGTGAGCTGGCCGGGACAAAAACATTAATATCTTTTTTTTTTTTTAAGATTTTATTTATTTGACAGACAGAGATCACAGTAGGCAGAGAGGCAGGCAGAGGGAGAGGGAGAAGCAGGCTCCCCACCGAGCAGAGAGCCCGATGAGGGGCTCGATCCCAGGACCCTGGGATCATGACCTGAGCCGAAGGCAGAGGCTTTAACCCTCTGAGCCACCCAGGCACCCCAAAGTTAATATCTTCCTGCACATAAATGATCTGCCTGCTGAGTGGCACGTGGGTTTAGCCTCATGTCTGGGCCATGAGGATGAAGCGTGGTTGAATAATTAATTCATCTATGTAACCACCTGTCTCCAGGTAGCTTGAGAACGGGCTGTGTCCTTAGGCGTTCACGAGACAGACTCAGTCCCTGCTCTTAGGATGCCAACAGACGGGCAGTGACCAATGCATGACCAGCTGAACAAAACAGACGTTTCTGGCAGTGGTAAACACAGTGAAAAGCGAGAGACAGAATAACATCCTGGAGGGCCACAGGGGGCTGTTTGGGTTGGCCTCCTTGAAGCAAGGACATGGGACAGCTGAGCTGTGCCAGCAGGAGCCACCGGGCGCTGGCGAGGCGGGCTACCTCTCTCCAGGCTCCCTCTGCACGCCCGCGGTCTGACTTCAGGATAAGGCGCCTCCACACACCTCAGCAGCCACACATGCCAACAGCAGTGTCTGAAACGGCTGAGCGGGGACGAGAGAAACTGTGGCAGGTCGTCAGCCTCCAGGCTTTTCTGGAACTTGCTGGATTGGGTCGAAATGCTTTCAAAGAAGTCGCCCGGGGCTGGGACAGGTGGGGCCCTGCCCTTTGTCCACACCTGCTTGGGAGCAATTCGAAACGACTTGCAGGGCAAATATTGGGCTCCCTCTCCTGGTCTGGGCACTCTGAGGGCAAAGGCCAGGCTTGTGAGTCTCTCTGTCCCCATCAGCCCTGGGCCAGCGCCCGGTCTCCGGTAGGCCCCGGCCCTCGAGGCCAGCTCAGCGGATGCCACAAGGCCTGGGGACAGAAGCTGCGCACTCCTGACCCTTGGGTCCCACTTGGCCCCCTGATGGGTTTGGTGTGGACTCTACAGGTTTTCAAGACTTTTTTCCTGAAGTAGTGGCCAACCTTCGAGACTCGGGAGATGCTGCCTCAGAACTCCCTCTTCCCTTGAAAATCGCCCCGCTTGGCAGGCATGGGCCCTGCGCGTCCCCATGGCAACAGCAGCGTGAACGCATCCTGAGCTTTGTCCTGGACCCCGCACTATTCTTGACACTACGCGGAGGAGCTCTGATCTTTTGGAACATTCCAGAAAAACAACTCTTGCACCATTAGCCTCCTGCTTTTTTACAGAGGGATCAGGCGACTTGTGCAGGGTCCTGCAATTCAGGTGGTGGGCGCAGGCCTTCCTTGGGCCCCAGCAGCTGGTTCTGAGGCCTAGATTTTTCACCACGTCAGCGCGGAACCCCTCTGTGCCTCGCGTTGGGCTCCCCCTTCCTCCGGTGGAGGGTTGTCTCTCTGTTATGGAGGCCGAGCGCCACCTGCCACGTAGGATTGTGCTCATGCTGTGCTTTTATGCTGAGAGGAACAGAACACGTACTTTCCTCTTGTGCCTGTGTGGCTGCCAGATGTGAGAAAAAAAAAAATGCAATATATCGGGGTCTATGTTAGGAGAGTGCATTTTCTTTGTGGGGAATTTTCTAGATCTCTGAGAGCTGCCCTGCCCCTTCAGCCTTTGAGGACGCTGTAGGCCCCTGCCTTAGGTCTGACCTGGGTGTCCCCGGAGGCACCCAGCTCGGCCCTCCGCGCCCCCACCCCGCTGGGCTGCAGCGTCTGTTTTAGGGTGGTCTCTGATGCTGATGTGGGTTTGGAGCCAGTGAGACTGGCCCTCAGGTCCCGCTTGGTCACTTTCTCCACCTCCAACTCAGCCTCCCAAGCCTCAGGGTCCTCATTGGTGAATGTGGACAGAAATGCTACCGGCGTCTCCCCACACTGGGGACACCAGGAAGGCTGATTCCTGAGACAGTTTCTGGTCTGTTTCCAAGATTGCTTCTGTCCCCTGTGCACCTGTCTGAGAGCACCGCTCCAGGGGACCGAGGTCCCAGGGTGGGTGGCCAATGTCGAATAAGCACGTGGGGACTCCCCACCGGGAAGCCCTCTGCTCAAGCTGCGGCGAGGGGGACCAGATGACCCCCTGCAGCTCCAAGGAGTATCGTCAAGGTTGGATGTGGTTGGAGCATCCGTGGCCAGTCGCCCTGAAACGCCCAGACACGGGAGGTCTGTTTCTCTGGGTCCGTGTTTCTCCCCAAAGTGCCACCTGCAGGAAGATTCCCCTGTTCACAGAGGAATTTTAAGTAATTGTGTATTTGTTAAAACTTTTTGTTAATCAGAGCCTTGCGGGAAATTGCCCTGCGCCCTTCACCCCTGCAGGGGGTGACATCCTACTCCGTGGCCATCTGGCACGGCCACCAGGCTGTCGGGGTCGCTGTGTAATTGATGTTAGTTCTCACCGGAGCAAGTGATGCTCTCTTTTTCCATTTACCTAAGTGTCTCTCATTGCTCCCCTCCCCGCGTGGCAAAACGTAGAAAAAAGGAATTGGGTGAAGTCCGTGTCTTAAGGAACAGCGCTGACCATGACGTAGAGACTTGTCTGTGGACGCTGACCCCACGAGGCCTTGTGCTCAGAAGCACCCAAGAGAAATGAAGGCGCCCGCGTCCTGTTCACCGTCCACGCCAGGAAGGGGAGGGGCTTATGCACGTGTGTGCGCGAGGGCTTCCAATTTTTGGTATCTCTCTGGTGCCAGGTTTCAAACACGCACACAACAGGAACGATCTAAGGGATTGCCCTGTCCCCAATCAAACCATCATCCAGGGTTGGCCACACTGGCTTCATCTGCGCCAAAACGCCCTGTCACCGGCTCCTGGGGGCTCAGTGGGTTCAGCGTCTGCCTTTGGCTCAGGTCTTGATCCCAGGGTCCTGGGCTCCCGGCTCAGCAGGGAGCCTGCTTCTCCCCCTCCCTTTGCCCTTCCCTCCTGCTCTCTCTCTCTCAAATAAATAAATAAAATCTGGGGAAAAAAAAAAAAAAAAACAATGCACACATTGGGGCGCCTGGATAGCTCAGTGGGTTAGGCCTCTGCCTTCGGCTCAGGTCATGATCCCAGGGTCCTGGGATCAAGCCCCACATCGGGCTCTCTGCTCAGTGGGAAGCCTGCTTCCTCCTCTCTCTCTCTCTCTGCCTGCCTCTCTGCCTACTTGTGATCTCTGTCTGTCAAATAAATAAAATCTTAGAAAAAAAAAAAAACCCGCACACAAAAGAAGTCTTGTTGCGGTTGCCGACTGTGTGTTTGAAGCAGCTTCCAGGTCCGGTTCTGGGGTCTCCCTCCCGCCGACACTCCCGACATGGTTAACACTCTTGCCTCGAGACCGTCCGATGTCCAGGCCACCTCTCAGTTTCCCCAGTGCCTGAAGAACGTCTCTTTGGCTTCGCTCTGGTTAGATTTGCAAGGAAAACGGGGCCACGCCTCACTAGTTGTCTCCTAACCCAAGCCAGGTGGTCAGCCCCGCTCGCTTCCCTCCTGCCTGTGACTCACCGGAGGGCCTGGGTCGCGCTCGGACTTGTCCAGGGGCTTCCTGCCTCGGGGAGCTCCTGAGCTCGTCTCTCCGTCCTTCGCTGGCGCACACGCAATGTTAACTGCCGACCCGCTCAGATTCAGGTTCAATACATTGTGCGTGTGTTTTAACCTGTAAATATTTCAGTATACATTTTCCAAAAGATTCGTTTAAATTCAAAACACTTCCCCTTATCCCGCGTTAGTATCTGTCCCGTCCTCAAATGATATTCAAATTTGCGTGAACATCTTTGTCTTCTGACGTCTGGCTCTAATGAGGACTGAGATAAGGCCAACACCACCGCGGGTCACTAGGGTCTCGCGTTCCTTGTCATCTGTCGGCACTCCTCCCATCCCCGCTGCTTCTGTTTTCCTTGCCGTCGTGTTTGCCGAAGAAGCCGCGTCTTCGGGTCTCTATCTTGCACAGCCTGGATTTCACTAATTGCGAAGTGTTGTGGACCACGTTCCTCTCTCCGCTAGATTTCCTATAAATCGATAGGATGTTCGATAAATCAATGTTCCCACATTGATTAACGAGCATTCTTGCCTAAAGAAGAAATCTCTGTCCTCATCGAGGGCTGTTGGATTCTCCGGAAACACAGTTTCTACCAGACAGGTGGGAGAGAAGCTTAATCCCTTCCTGGACGAAGGCCACTTTTCAGATGAAGGCGGTGGTGTTCTGGTTCCTTCCCATGGCGACCACCACGTTGGTCATTTTTGCCTTCCTTTGTTTTGTTCTCTTTCATCACTAAGAACTCACGGATCTTTGTCGCTGCCGTCGAGTGAGCTGTCACATCGGTGGCCGGGGGCAGCCTTTCTCGATGACACACGTGTCCTCTGACACAGCCACCTTCCCCTCTCATCCCCACCCCTGCCCTCTCGATTTCTGGCCGACTTCCCCCCCCCACCTTTCACACTTCCAGCTGAATCCTAGAACTGGCCATGCCTCAAAGGAGCCCTCTTTCAGTGGCGACCAGTCTGGGGGCCGGGGTGCCCATCGCCACTGAGTTGTCATCGTTTCCAGGCCTTTCCAGGGGACAGAGTTGGAAAACACAAACTTGTGAAAGTAGAAAAAAAAAATAACAAGTTCGTACTGATGTTTCTAGTTCACACCATGACCGTGCCTTCTTCTTTTTCCCTAAAACTACAAACGCGGTCATTTGCATTATTCCATCATTTGTAGGATAGTTTCCAAGGAATATACCCATATTAACTACTAAGAATAAAACGACCGAAGGGAGTTTAAGATTTCCCTGCAGCTCTGATTTTCCTTATACTATTCCTCCCTGTGGACGCACACTAAAAACACCGAGCTGCCCCAAATAATTATTTTCTCTGCGTAGTTACGACGACAATAACACCCAGTTGGGTACATTTGTTTCGGTTTGGTGTGGGATATTTAGGGATTGCTTTGTTAAATTTAACTTTTAAATTTGCATATTACTTAATGATTCCAAAGTCAGCGCCACATAAAAAAGGTGTGCAGGAGAGAGCGTGTTTCCAGCCATTCCTGTCTGTCCCCGACCCCCCAGAGACAATCATTTTCATTAGTTTTGGGTTTGTCCTTCTGGTGTTTCATTGGGCAAATATAAAGGAAGTGTGTGTGTGTGTGTGTGTGTGTGTGTGAATGAGAGAGAGAGATCTCCAGGGGCACCTGGGTGGCTCAGTAGGTTAAGCCTCTGCCTTTGGCTCAGGTTATGATCTTAGGGTCCTGGGATCGAACCCCGCATCGGGCTCTCTGCTCAGCGGGGAGCCTGCTCCCCCCACCCGCCACCTGCCTGTTGCTCTCCTAATTGTGATCTCTCTCTCTCTCCGTCAAATAAATAAATAAAATTTAAAAAAAATTAACAGTGTATCCTACAGCTCTCCAGTTGGCATCAAAGACTTCCCAGTTCCCTTTCTGGTCCATGGTGTGGTGCTGCCATTGTTTAACTAGCTGTTTCCCCAGAGACATAAATTGTCAAACAACATATTATTGGTAGACAATAAGCTGCTGGCAGTCTTGTGTCACTACAAGCAATGCCACACAAAGTGACCTATGCGTAGCATTTTGTATTTTTTAATATCTTTACAATAGGTCCTTTGGAGTGGGTGTGTCAGATGAAAGAGAAACATGTGGGTCGTCCTGCTAGCTCCCACCACGGTCTTTGTTTTGCATTGCCACCAACACACCCACACCAGCAGAGGACGCTGCCACACTTCTGAATGTTTGTCACCCTGCTTGGGTGTGAAATGGTGTTTTGGGGTTGCTTGAAATGGGCGTTTCTTTTACTATGGTGAGGTTGAACATCTTCCCCAAGGCTTAAGGGCCATTTTTATTTCTTCTGTGTGCTCTTTATATTTAGCTTTATTTTTTTTTCCCCTGAAAGATTGTTGGTCTCTTCTTGATTTCTAGGAACTCTTTACATATTACGGCTATTAGCCCTTTGTGGTATGGGTTGCAAATCTTTCCCCCACCACTTTGTCAGTTATCTTTTGACTTTGCTTTATGGTGTCTTTTTATCATGCAAAAGCTTTAGTTTTTAATCAAATTTATCATATTTTGTTATTTCTTCTAGATTTTAAGATCACCCCCCCACCCCAAATCCTAGGCTTATAAGGGACTCTATTCATCATTTATTTAGTACTTGTATGACCTCCTTTCTTACATTGATATCTCTGGTCCATTTGGGACTTATCCTGGTTTTTGGAATGAGCTAAGAGTTCAATTTAACCTTTTTCCAATCAGGATCTAGTTGTCCCAGAATCATCCAGTTGAAAGGTTGTCCCTTCCCCCATTTATTTGGGATACCACCCACACCATGTAACAACTTTCCATATTCACTTGGGTCAATTTCTGGATGTTACTCTGTTCCAGGGTCTGTCTGTCCCCCTGTGCCTGCTGTTTTAGTTATGGCAAATTTATTAGGCTCTAATATCTGTTAGGGTTCAATATTGCCTCTCCCACCCCTACCAGCCACTGGTTTTCTTTGCCTAGGTTCTCCTGGACATCCCCGCTTGTTTTTGTATACAAATGTTAGAGTCAACCAATTCAACTAAAAAATATGTTATCATGTTGAAATTACAAGCTGATTTGGGAACTCTTATCTTTATGATGTGGTCTTCCTATCCAGGCACATTTATATCTTTCTTTTGTTCAGGTCTCCTTTGAGTTATTCAGGGGTAACCTTATCCAAGTTTTCCTTAAAGATCATCCTTAAGACTTTGCATATTTTTGGAAAAGTTTTGCTTGAGCTTTATATTTTTCATTTTGTTGCTGTTCTCAACGGGGCCTTCTTTTCTAACTGGTGGTTTCTGTATACATGTAGGCTGCTCACCTCTGTAGGTTAATGTGATATACTTTTATTTTTAGCAAATATTTTATCAAATTCTCTGAAGTCCATACTGGTTTATCTATTGATTTTCTTGTGTTTTCCAGAAATGTAATCACATCACCTGCAAACACACATGGTTCTACCTCCCTTCTTTCAAATCCAGGTTTCTCAAAGTGATTTTTATCTCATTGCTTTAGCTGATCTTCTCATACCCTACTAAGTCATAGGAGCAGGACTGGGCAATTTTGTCTTGTTCCCAACTTCAACGGGAAAGCAAATTTCCATTAAGATGCTGGTGAAGGTATTTATTAATTCCTAACCTTTTTTTTAATTTTTAAAGATTTATTTATTTATTTGACAGACAGAGATCACAAGCAGGCAGAGAGGCAGGCAGAGCGAGAGGAGGAAGCAGGCTCCCTGCTGAGCAGGGAGCCCGACGCGTGGCTAGATCCCAGGACCCTGGGATCATGACCTGAGCCAAAGGCAGAGGCTTTAACCCAGTGAGCCACCCAAGCACCCCAATTCCTAACCTCTTAGAAAATCGGGAGTGTGTGCTGGATTTGGTTAATTGCCGTTTCTGTGTTTATGAGGATGACCATATGCCTTTTCCCAAAGAGGTTGATACAATAAATTGTATTGAACCATCCTTGCTTTCCTGGAATGAATCCCACTTGGCTGTAATTTTTTTTTTTTTTTAATGCATCACTGAAGTCTATCTTAGAAGGAAGTTCTGGAGGAACTCGTAGGAGGTAGAGCTCACAGTGGACAGCCATGGACATCTAGAAAGGTCTCCCTGAGAAGAGTCAGGGAGGGCAGAGCCGTGGGATGGGTAGTTGTGAGCTGGGGACCTTTGTATCTTACCCAGTGGAAGTATCTGGACTGCTTAAATCCATCTTAGAAGGAATTTTTCAATCCACACATCCATCAGCCTAGAACTAAGTTACGGTACATCCATACAGTAGAATACCGTAACAACCGGGCCCTCCTTAGGTGCCGATATGGAACCGTCTCCAGTTATACTGAGTGAAGTCGAAGACAAATCAGCATCTTCACCACTTGTATAAAAAAGGAGAAAAAAAGATATCGGAGCCCATTTGCCTTTATAGTATATGCCTAAATTAGGGGCGCCGGGGTAGCTCAGTCGATTAAGTGGCTGCCTTCAGCTCAGGTCGTGATCCCAGGGTTCTGGGCTTGAGCCCCGCATTGGGCTCTCTGCTCAGTGGAGTCGGCTTCTCCCTCTCCTTCTGCCTGCTGCTCTGCCTATTTGTGCTCTCTGTCAAATAAATAAGGCCAGTCTTAAAATAAAATAAATGAAATAAATAAAATAAATAAAATAAAATAAAATAAAATAAAATAGTAGATAACTCCAGGAAGGAGTTGCTTCCAGGGAGGGTGAAACGGGGCGGCTGGGGATGGTGAGGGTGTCTTCACTCTTCCCTGTTAGTGTTGTTTATTTCTGAGCTCTGCCAAGGTCCTCTGATCTCAAAAAAATAAACATGTATGGGGCACCTGGGTGGCTCAGTGGGTTAAGCCTCTGCCTTCAGCTCAGGTCATGATCTCAGGGTCCTGGGATCCAGCCCCGCATCAGGCTCTCTGCTCAGCAGGGAACCTGCTTCTCCCTCTCTCTGCCTGCCTCTCTGCCTCCTTGTGATATCTGTCAAATAAATAAAATCTTTAAAAACAAAAAACATGTAAACAGCAACTCAGAGGTAAAGAATCAGATGAACCCAGGGGGCCCGCACAATTCTGGACTCCTGATCTCAGGGTAGGGGTTCAGGGAGCCACTGCACCTAGCCTCTTCCTCACCCAGTCCCCTGTGTGGGTGCCTAGGTGGGGCGGGCCCCAGACGTCGTCATCGTGTTCGACTGCTCCATGGAAACAATGGTCCGGAGAGCGCTGCACCGGGGCCGCCTAGAGCACCGGGCGGATGACTGTGAGTCGGCCATCCGCCAGCGCCTGGAGACGTACTACACGCTGTGTGAGCCGGTCTTGACCTTCTATCAGCAGAAGAACCTGCTCTGTAATGTAGGTCCTCCCTACTTGTCACTCACCTCCCCGCGAGCCAACTCCGCAGGGGACCAAGACAGCGGGTCCTGCCATGGGCCACAGCCTGGACCTCTCTGGGCCGGTTTCCCTACTGCGTACACTGCGAAGTTTGGGAAATTCCACTTCTTCCGTCGGGCAGTCGGGGCACAGGCCGTATGGGCACAGCTAGGACGTTTAAAGTCTGAACAGAATGACTGTCTCCAAAACTGCAACATTAGCTACATTTTAGAATGTATCCGCACAAAGCTTAGGACAACCAGTGAACCACAGCCAAGTCCAACCGTATACATCGCCCAGGGGGAAAGCAGGGCTCTCTCTCTTTTCTTTTTCTTTTAAGAGAGAGAGCGAGCGAGCACAGGCAGACAGAGTGGCAGGCAGAGGCAGAGGGAGAAGCAGGCTCCCCACAGAACAAGGAAAGGAGCCCGATGTGGGACTCGATCCCAGGACGCTGGGATCATGACCTGAGCCGAAGGCAGCTGCTTAACCAACTGAGCCACCCAGGCGTCCCAGCAGGGCTCTCTTAATTCAAGTGACCCATCTATCAAGACATTAAAACTTTGCTGATGTCCCCATTTCCAGCTGAAGGCAGGAGTGTGAAAGGAGGGCGTCCTGTGGAACGAGCTTTGACCAGTGAAGTTGGGATGGGAGGGTGGGGGCCCCGGCCAGGGCAGCGATTTCCCACGCCCTCCGCCCTCCCACCTGGCTCCAAGGGCCAGTGCCTCTGGCCGGCTGTCAGCGTCGCAGGGCGCTGTGGCCTTCCTGACCCGATTACCTGTTCCCTTACTTGCGCGGCCCAGGAACCGCAGCTCCCGGTTTTTTGCTGGTACCTAATAAAGAGACCTGCTAACCTGCTTCCCCAGAACTGATCCTTTGCTCCCCCTCCTCTAGATCTTGGCAGAAGAAGCTCCAGAGAACATTTTTGCCAAGTGCTGCTCGGTTGTTGAAAGCCTGCAGTGATGGGAGGGGCTGGGGGCTCTGCCTTCTTCCTCATCCCAGAACCCACACAGGGCTCAGAAGGGGTGCAGTGCCACTAAGGTACGGTATTTGGCGACGGCAGGCCGGCCTGTAACGTGAGCTCCCCTCCCACAAGACCCCTGACCGACAGCCCCTTCCTGGGCCGTGGCACCCACAGGGGTGGGCTACGAGTTGTCGCGGGCTCCTGCCTGGTGCTGCCCTTCAAACCTGTGGGGCCAGGCTTCTGAAGGCGAAAACTGATCCATGTTAGTGTTCAACGACCAGCCCAAAAAGAACATTCCAACCATATAGCAGGCCTCAAGATGATTGGCCCTGGGCCAGACAGCTCAGAGGGCCTCTCAGTTCACTCTCCCATCTCCTGTCCTCACCCTTCGGAGGCCACAGCCTCCCACCAAGCACTGGAACTGGTACCATTTTTTAACAAGCCTGGTTTCCACCTTGGGGCCCGGTGACAGACTAGGCCCCAGCCAGGTGCGTATCAAGGCCAGCGTGGCTCCCAGGAGGCGTGCACAGCCCCAGGGGGGCTGCCGTGACAGGCTGCATCCATGGAAACACCTGTCCCCAGAGATTCTCCTGGGTGTCTTGCTCCCCATGCTCCCAGAGGGGAGAATGGAATGAGAGAAGGCTCCACTGGGGCTCAACCTGCTAGTCCCCTCTCTGCCAGGTAACACCAGAAGAGCAGTCTTTGGGGGTGCCCAGACCCCACTCTTATTGGCCAACCCGTTCCTCTTCAACTTGTTTCCTCTACAAACACAACTGCGGCCAGCACGCAGTTTTTAGACAAAAAGCACTTTATTTAACAAAAAAAAAAAAAAAAAAAAAAAAAAAAAAAAGGGGGGGAATAAAAAAAAACAAAAATGAACAAAAAAAAAATTTTTTTTTAATATTTTTTTATCTAAAAAAAAAAAAAAAAAAAAAAGAAAAAAGAA
>NW_019154170.1:1749463-1830206 GCF_002288905.1 Enhydra lutris kenyoni | reverse complement strand
GAAGGAAGGAAAGAAAAAACACAACACAAAGCTTGTAATTTCCAATCACCATTATCAGGCTTTTACAACATCTATAAGGAACAAACAAACATCTGCTTCAAAACTCTACATGGGGCAAGGGAGAGAGGAGGGAAGTAAAGAGAGAGAGAGAGAGAGAGAAAGAAAGAGAGAGAGACGGCACCCAGCAGACACGGGGAGGTTTTGTTATCATTTATTTGTGAAGTTAAAAACGAGCGATAAAAAGTAAAAACTGCCATACAATTTTTTGTTTTGTTCTCAATTTGTTTTCAGTTTCAATGTCCTCTTGAACAGTTGAAACCCAAGACCAGTCCCGGGATGGGGGGGGGGGGGGGGGGGGGGGCTGGGGGGGGGCCGGGCGGGGGGGGGGGGGGGGGGAGAGAGGAGGAGCAGAGGCCAAGGGGCTCAACTGGGGGAAGGGAGGGGGCCTGCGACAGCAACACCTGGTCCAAGGAATGTTCCAACTCTAACTAAAAAAAAGAAATAGCAAGAGTGACTTTTTTTCCTTTTTAAAAGTTTATTTTAAAAACATGAAGAGGGCCAAGGGTAGAAGGAAGAAAATGAATTGCTTTCCCCTGAAAGAGGCAGTTTCAGGAAGGGATAGAGATTTTTATATATATATATATAAATTTTATAGGTTTTGTTTGCTTTTTGTGTTTTTTATATTTAAAAATTTTTTTTTTTTTTGGCAGATTTAATTCTATCTTCTACAGCTGGCTCAACATGAAGGATCCCAATTTTGAAAGAAAAAAAGCATGAGACACACAGAATAAGCGAGAGAGTGAGAGCCCAGCATCGCCCAAGGCCATGACCAACAAGCCACTCACAAGGGCTCCCCCCCCACACCCCTCACGGCAGCCATCGCTCTCTCGCCAAACAAACGAGGAAAAAAAAAAAAAAAAAAAAAAAAACCCCCCAAAAAAAAAAAAAGGAAAAAAAAAAAAAAAAAGATTTTCACAGATGAAGAAGTTCACATTCATTCGAGTCATTGAGCCTGCGGAGAGGGAAGAGATAGGAATTGGTCACTCCGGGGAGGGGAGGGGGGCGGGAGAGACGGGGACGGTGGCAAGGAGGGGCCAAGAAGCCCCGCTCCTCGGCCTGTGGTGAGCTCAGGCTGGAACCATGTGTTTGTAACTGTCTAGTCAAGTGCTCCGGGGACTCGGCTGAAGTCAGACCGGCTCCTTGATGGAGGAGGGGGGAGAGAGGGACATGAGGACCAGGAGGAGAGAAGCGGGGCCGCAGAGGCAGAGAGCAGGGAGAGGGCGAGAAGCGCGCTCAGGGTCTGGGAGGGAGGAGGGGCGCCCTCTGTCTTCGGAAGGCAGGTGCTCTGGCGCATCACAACATGACAATCTCAGAGATCACGGTGTCCCCACAACACCCCTGTGAGGTAGGTTGGAAGGTGGCGACGATCGTCATGCCCACTTCACAGACAAAACCGGGACACAGAGGCAGGCGCGAGAGCAGAGGAGGCGGAGCCCAGGCGGGGCGGGAGGGGCCCTGGGGCCGGCCCCCTTGGCAAGCTCCCCGAGTCCCACCAGAGCCAGGGCTGACCCACGCTGGGGCCGCCTGCAACACAGTCACTTGGACACAAGGAAAAGATCGTGGGGTTAAAAATAAAAGAATGCCAAGAACAAAACCCAAAAAAGTAATGCAGAGAGGGGAAAACACATCCGTTTTCTTCCCAAGTGGCCAGATTTTGAGTGAGCGAGTTAGCAGCCAGGACGGCGACCAACGTCTGTGCTGCTGGCCTGCCCCCCACCCCCAGGACTACCCACCAGTTCAACAGTTCGACCTTGTGTGTTTCGCGCTTCCCCCAGCATCGCAACAGCGTGACACAGGAACAAGCGGGCCGGCGCAGGGAGGCCTCTTCGTTTAACCTCTGGACCCAGCGCACACGTCCCCAGCTCGTGAGGACTCCCGGAGACCTCTGGCCACACGGCCCCCGCTGCAGGCATCAAGGACACACCCCGCAGGGGAAGGGATTTCCGGCGCTACCCACTAAGGCAGGATGGACGGTGGCCGGGGGTTGGAAGGAAAAAGGAGGAGGAGGAGGGTGGCAATTCCCACTTGCCTGCTGCTGTCCCTGCTGTGTGGGTGGAGGCTGGGGGCCGCCAGGACCTGGAGTCTGGCCGTAGTACGCGGCTTGCTGTCTGTAATATTCGGCCCAGGCGGCGCTGTAGTCTGGCTGGGAGCCTGGGGGTGCTCCCGGACCCCCTCCGGTGGCCACTTGAGCTGCGGGCAAGCGGAGTCACGGTGAGGAGTGTGGCCGGGGGCTAGAGGGCCAGGCCCTGCCCCTGCCCCTGCCCTGCAGCCCCGGCGGCTCACCCTGCTTCTTGTAGTACTCCTCCCAGGCCTTCGTGTAGTCCTGCTGCGGGGGCGCTCCGGGCTGCTGTGGCTGCTGGCCTGCAGGAGGAAGGCCTCGAGAACTCAGAGCGCGGCACAGGGACGCGGCTGCCCCTCGCCAGCCTCGGGCTTGCTTGAGCCCCCGCACTGGCCCCCGCACTCACCGATCTTTTTGTAATACTCTTCCCAGGCCTTAGTGTAGTCTGACTGGCCGGCGGGTGGGGGCTGAGGGGGCTCGCCCTGGGCAGGGGGGGCCGCGGGGGCCGGTGCAGGGCCGGGCACAGGGCCTGGGGGCTGCTGGTAGTAGTGTGAGTAGTAGGCGGCCCAGGCGGCGTTGGGGTCTGCGGCGGCTGCAGCTTTATCTGGAGGACGACAGCGGGCTGAAGCGCAGGACCGGAAGCGAGCCCCGCCTTCCCCGCCGGCACCCAAGCACCCCTGCCCGGTCCTGCACCTCCCCCGGGCAGCTGTACTTACTCGGGTCATGAGGAGCAGGTGGTTGCCACTGGGGGTAGGTATTGCCCCAGCCCTGGGGTGGGTACTGGTGAGGAGGGGGACCGCCCGCACTGTGGGACAAGAAAGACAGGACAAGTGAGCTGGGGCCACTCCTCCACGGGGGCAAGGGTGGCTGGCAGGAAGGAGACCCAGGCCGAGCCCACTGTGTATACTCAGTCACAGGCCCCTCGCTCAAGGAAACGTGAGATGAACAATGCCAAGCCTCAAACTCCGTTGGCTTGAAGATGTCCAAGTCCCCCAAATTCAACATACACGGGTCTGCCTGTTAGACGGGAGACGAGGGTCAACATCTGTGACATCTTTTAAAAATGGCATCTGTGGGGACGCCTGGGTGGCTCAGTGGGTTAAGCCGCTGCCTTCGGCTCAGGTCATGATCCCAGGGTCCTGGGATCGAGTCCCGCATCGGGCTCCTTGTTCGACAGGAAGCCTGCTTCTCTCTCTGCCTCTGCCTGCCTCTCTGTCTGGTTGTGTGTACTCACTTGCTCTATCTCTCTCTCTGGCAAATAAATAAAATCTTAAAAAAAAAAATGGCATCTATGTGGGCGCCTGGGTGGCTCAGTCATTAAGCATCTGCCTTCAGCTCGGGTCATGATCCCAGGGTCCTGGGATCGAGCTCGCATTGGGCTCCCGGAATTCTCTCTCTCGCACTCCCTGTGCTTGTGTTCCCTCTCTCGCTATCAAATAATATATAAAATCTTAAAAAAATAATAATGACAAAAATGGCATCTATAAATGCAGGATACTATGCTGGATCATGTCTTGGACGGGTGACATCAAAACTTCTTTTTGGTGGTGAATGAAAATGGGGTCCACTGCTCTTCCTGCCAGCACAGCACCCCCCATGTCCCAAATCCCAGGAAGCTGAGAGAATTACTCACTGTGGGGGAGCCCCAGGTGGCCCCTGATTGAAAGGCCCAGGGTTGAAGGGCCCCATGGGGCCTGCAGGGCCTGGTCCCCCTGGGCCTGGTCCAACTGGGCAGAGGGGACCCTGGAGAAAGGAGAAGCGAAGTCAGTTGGGAGGGAAGGAGACTGGAGATGGGTCCGGGCCCCAAGAGCCCCTCCCTGAGCCCACCTCAATCTTCTCCTCAATGAGCTGCTTGGCGTGGTCAATCTGCTGGGGTGAGCCCCGGATGATGAACAACTTGAAGTTGGGGTCCCCGTTGGGCGGCAGCTGCCGGGAGATCTCCACGAAGGCGCCCGTCTGCTGGTTTATGGCTTTCACGTTCTCCCCGCCTGCGGGGAGCCACAGGCAGTGAAGGGAAGGCGGAGCAGAGGAAGGGGCGGGGAGACAGAATGCCGACAGCAGACTCACCTCTGCCGATGACCAGACCACACTTGTGAGTGGGGATGGAGAAGGTCATCTCTCCGCCAGGAGGGCCCCAGTTGCCTTGGCCCCTTCCTCGTCCCCGGCCCCCCGGGGGCATGCCAGGACCCCCTGGTGGACCGGGGGGACCACTCTGCGAGACAGGAGACAGGCAATGAGCGCAGAAAACTAGCCTGGCGCCTGGACTTCCCCTGCAGGGCCGGGCACGTCCCCTCCGACCTCACCGGCCGTCGGCAGCACAGCCCGACACCACCTACCCTGAGGCTCTGGAGGAGATCATTGATGATCCGCGCCGCGTGCTCGCACCGGTCTGGGGGCCCCATTATGTGAGCGATCTTCTCAGGACCTGTCCCATCGTCTGAAGCCAGCATCCAGAGAACAGGGAGACGGATTTTACAGAAAAGCACAACACCAAACCCCATAACACCGCCTCTGCGAGGCAGACACCGTGCCAAGCCAGGTGTCAGAAATATCTCGGGCTCCAAGTGCCGCTCATCACACGCCACGGACTGAGGCGCGGGGGGAAATGCGGTTGGGCCGGGTTTCCAAGGAAGAAAACCGACCAACTAGGGCAGGGCAGCAGCTGAGGCTTCTTCCGGCACGCGGCACCCCCAGAACAGATGCATTTTATGAAACTGAGAACGATAATAGACCTCAGAAAAGCAACAGAGAAGTCCTCCTCCCCATGGGCCTGCCACTTGGGAGACTCTCGCTGAGGCTTGGCAGTAGCCCAGAGTTGGGACAAAGTGATCTGATCCAACCCCGGCTGCCCTGTCAGGATGGGCCATTCGGTGGGAAAGAGGAAACGGGGAGATTTGATGAAGGGAAACCATTCCATATGCCCTTCGCGAGCTCTCACACAGCTCTCCCACAAAGGAGGGACACAGAGCACGTGCTGCTGGCTGGGAGCGACGAGGCATCGCAGAGGCTCGGCGGGCTCCCTGGTGCCAGGCCCTCTGCAGTGGAGCCTCAGAGCGATCCCGAGGACAGAACCGGAAGACACGGCCACCCCCCACTCGGCTTATCTTCACAGCCAGGCCCCTGACCTTGCTTAAACTGTATCCGCACGCCAGCGTCGTTCTGGATCTTCTTGATCATTTCTCCACTCCGGCCAATGACCACCCCGACAGAATGCCTGGGCACTGGCACCTGAGGAGAGAGGGACGCGGAAGGGTCAGCTAAGTCTTGTCCCTGCAGTTCTGGTGCCCTCTGCCCACCAGAGCTGAGTCACACCCACCCCGTGGTCTTCCACTACTACGGGAGGCCTGCACTCACATCGATGCCCCCGCCAATCCGGGATCCGTACTCGTTCCGGTCCCCAAAGCCACCCTGGTCGCGTTCCCGGAGAATGTCCATCACCATCTCACAGGCTTGCTGCAAACACACAGGGCAGGGTGTGCACAGGGCAAGCCCCCCAGCACTGTTCCCCCAGCCTCCCATGATCCAAGGGCTCAGGGACCTAAGCTGAGCCCACCGCAGAGCCCTGCTGAGCTCCTGACCTGCCATCCTGAGAGGGAGGGATGGCCAGCCATCCCCATTCTCCAGATAAGAAATGGAATGATCAGGGTTTAGACCTCCTGCTCATGTCCAACCCTGTCCAACTCAGTATGAGAGTGAGAGCCCTGGGCTGACTTCAAGAGAACACACTTGAAAATCTCTCCCCCTTCACTCAAATCTCCAGCCCTACCTGTCACTCACTTCTCCCGACAGACCGTCACCCCTGGGGTTCTCACCTGTACTTTGTAAGGATCCCCAATGATGCGGAGAGGCTTGTCCACATTCGTGTTCTGGGAGCCATCTTGAATTAAAATCATCTTCACTCCAGCTCGCTCCTTTACAACCAATGCGGACAGTCAGTGCCAGGCTTTCAAACGACTTTCTGGGGCTAGTTCACGCAGGGGCAGGCGTGACCACACAGGGTAAGAGGCTCTGGCAAAGCCGTTGGTGGGGTGTGCACACGCAGACGCAGAAGGAGACTTTCCTGCGACAGGAGGAGCTTCTGTCCTCCATCCCACCCCTCACCTGCAGCTGCTTAATTGTCTCCCCGCCTTTGCCGATGACCAGGCCGGCCTTCCCCGCGGGGATCATGATCTCCTGCACGGTGCCGTTCTGGCCCCCATTGGCATTGTCGTGGAACTGTCCTGGGGGCCCCCCACGACCCCGAGACACAATGTCATCCAGCATCATCTTTGCTTTCCTG
The DNA here is from genome assembly GCF_002288905.1 of Enhydra lutris kenyoni. Taxonomy (NCBI): domain Eukaryota; kingdom Metazoa; phylum Chordata; class Mammalia; order Carnivora; family Mustelidae; genus Enhydra; species Enhydra lutris. The sequence goes on along the minus strand of NW_019154170.1, from coordinate 1,823,808 downwards.
GGAAGGGAAGAGCGGGGTTCAGACACCGAAAGATCAAGGGCCTGACAGTCCTGTCCAGCTCAAAGGGGAAGAGGGGACTCCACATGTGGGTCTGACAGATGACGAGGAAGAGGGTCTATCCCCAGGACTGGAGCTATTCAGGTGGTTCTCTCAGCTCTTCGAAGTCGGGGGGCCATCAAACCATCAGTACAGGCCTCTGGCGAGGGGAAGGGTTGAGGACTGGGCGGAGTCACCCCCAACTTTTCAGAGGATGGAAGGAGCTTCTGCTTGCTCCCCTCATCACAATGACAGGCCCTGCCAAGGGACTTACTGGACAGATTCTGGGGCTCCCGTCAAGGACACGCTGCGCTCGGGTAGGCCGCCGCTGTCTGCAGAGGAGAGAGAGGGTCAGTGCCGCCCGGGGTCCACTGACACTAGAGAAAGGCTTTCCACTGAGACGGGGAAACTTGCACAGCAAACAACAGCTGCTTCTGCCCGCAGCAGCCTGACCACATGATGCCTCGTCAGACTCCCGGGAGCTGCTCCACGCAAGACCATGGCCGGGAAGCCTGAAGTCCAGTCAAGGTGCTAAACCACTTAGGGGAAAAGGATGAGGTAGAAGGCAGTCCTAACCCTGGGCCACTCCTGCCACCGCCAGTCTGCAAACCCCGCTGCGGTGGAGCCGGTCCTCAGGAACCCCTGCCAGCCGGGCAGCCAGACTGGGATTCAGACCCAGGCCGGCCTCAGAGCCATTCCTTCCAGTGCATCTCCCTGCCTCACACATGCCCACTGGTTTCCGGCTGGGTGTTCACTTCAGATGGTGACTTAACTAACGGTTTAGAGCAAGATCTAGGACAAAACTTCCTATATTCAACCTCCCGTCTCCCACCTCAGCCTTCCCCCAACTACAAAGTGAAAGGAAGGAAAGTTGCAGCTACGTTGCAGGGTGCAGTGCTGTACTGGCTGAGACCTTGCCCTGCGCCTGGCATAGAGAAAGCGCTCAGTAAATACCAACCTCTCTCGCTTCTGTCCAGTTGAATGATTATGAACGCACTAGGAGACCAGCCCAGCCCCGCACCCAGCCCCGCGCCCATTCTGACAGCGTCGGGCTCCCGTACCTGGAGAGATCTGGACTTTGCAGCCTGAGTCCTGCTGGATTTTGTTGATCTGTTCGCCTCCTCTGCCGATGACTAGGTGGGGAAAAGGGGTAATGCAGAGGTTGACGAGGGCACCCCAGTGCTCAAAACACTGTGTGGCAGGGCTTCCTGGCCCTCCTGAGAGCCCCACCTGCCCCCCACCCAGAGAGGACAGGTGAGAGCAGAGGACAATAGACCTTCTCACACCAGAAGCTCCTGAGCCAGCAGGGGCTCCCAGGACACATCCCTGAGAGGCAGGGAAAATGGACACCCCACAGCGACCCACACTCACTCAGTCCCACCATGCCGTCTGGGACTCTGTACTCTTCTGTCATTGAAGTCCTGCAAGAACAGACAATGAAAGTCAGTCTCCAGTGAGCAGCAGCAGACAGACACGGGTCTCCAGGAGAAAAGGCCCCTCAAAGCCAAAGCCCCTGACCTGTGGGGCCCTTGGTCTACTGGCCTCTGCCCATGCTTCCCACCACATCTGGACCAGGACCCCACAGGCCTAAGCGGAGTGTGACAAGAGCACAGGGCTCCCTCTCCCCACAGCAAGCCCCTCAACTCTCAAGGCCTCAGATTCCCCATTCAGGCCACAAGAGGCTTGGTCGGGGTCAACGTGGTCCCTGAACTAGTGCTGCTCCCACCAACTCTGGAGCAAGAGCAAACACTTGGACACGTCTACGGAATTCCGATAATCATTTCAAATCTCTTGACTTAAAAAAAAAAGTTCGTATCTTTTCCACGTCAGCTCCCTAACAAACCAATTTTACTGCATTTCGTATAAGCAAAAAAAAGAAACAATGTGGTCCTTCACAAAGACTTCTACATCAGATCCACTGAAGTCATGGGCGGTGGGCGGCAAAAAGGTAGGAAAGAACCCCGGGCCCCACCAGTCCTGGGGGATCAAACATTTGCAGAAGGCGGACAAGAAAACCATGGGCGGCCCCCAGCCCTTCTAGAAAGATGGCTGTCTACTGCTAAGTGTCCCACCACAGCGCAGGCAGCAACAGGGCGCAAAGACCGCCCCTCCCTGGGCCCTGCACACAGGCAAGCACAGGAGCAAAGGCAGCTCTTCTGCCTCCTGGGCTTCTCTGTGACCAAGCGAGCAGCGGGGACAAGGTCTGAAACGGTGCAGCCCCAGACACAGCTCTCCCCCAACTTAGCAAAAAAAGCTAGAGACAGCTGACCGACAAGAAAGCAAGTGTTCTCCAAATCACAACTCACCTGGGGGGAGGATGGATGGGTCCAAGTTGAGAACTGATGGCTGCAGAAGAGAAAATTCAAAGCAAAGATTGGCCTGGCTCCTCTCTGGGACCCTGAACACCGCTGGCCCCCAGGTAGTCCCGTCTGCACAAGGAGTGGCTGGCACTTAGTACGGTGCTCCTGGGCCTCCCTGAGTGCTTGAGTGTGACGAACCCACCGCCCATCTGACTGGCTCTGCCTCCGTCTCCAGGGGACTCTGGGATCCCTAAAGTTCATGGACTCCAGATGCTAAGCACCTAGAGCCTCCACTAAGAACAGGTGCCATCTGCTCAGAGCTTCTAGCTCCCAAATTCCAAAAACCTCTTAAGACCCTGAAGCTGCCCTCTGCCTGGATCATCCAATGGACTTACAGTCTCCCTGGGAAGCCAGTTTCTTGCTCTCCGGTTGGTCTGTGAAAGAGAGAGGATGTCAGATGCTGCACCCACCCACCCACAGCTGCCTCTAATCTAATGCTGGTGCCACGCGGCCTGGCAAACAGCCCCCCTCCCCCACCCCCAATATCAGAGCCAAGACAGGAGAGTAGCAGGGACCAACTTCGGAGAGGGGGGCCAGACGTCCCTCAGTCCCACCACCAGCACTGAACAGTAAAAAAGTCCTTTATAACAGGAGCGATGATGGCGGCATTCGAGTCCGGGGTCAGGGTCAGGGAGGGCCCAGGTGTAAGGCCCATTTCGGTCGATCCCCACATTGATTATACTGGCCACCGTGGGCAGCGCTGCACGCCCTGGGCCAGCCAAACGGCACTTACATGGGGCCTCGACCCGACTGCGAGCATTTCCCAGGCCTACCAGAAGGGGAGGACCGATCTTGAGAACTTACAACTTGGACCTAGTCACAATCAATCTGCTCCTCTCAGCCACCCGATACCCCAGGATGGCAGCCCAAACAAAGAGAACGAACAAAGCTGGGACTGCTGGGGTTTGAAAAAACCAAACGGCAGTGAGCTTCCCCTGACGATGGACCGTGTTCAAACAAAGACCTTCACTCTACGCCCAGGCCTTCTTCCCAACAAGCAGTTACCTCCATCTTCTAACTGCCTCTTTTGGCCCCCAAAACCAAAATCAGGAGTGCTGTTGTTCACTGTGGTAGCAGCGTCGCCTCCAATTTTGGCTGCGATCTAGAATAAAAATCGTAAGCACAGAAGGTTACCACCACAACCAATCCTCCCTGGTGTTCAGATCAACTTCTCAGAACCTACTCGAGGGCCTCGGCGTTCAAGAGTCATCCAGGAATTTCAAACCCCGTTCTAGGTGGGATCTGCGCTTACGTTTGTTTGCAAATGGACCCCAATCCACACTGATCTGCTCTCAGGAGGGTCCTTGGGTTGCCTCCACGAGGGAGGCAGAAACAGTGACTGTAGCCCGGCTCTTCTGGGATGGTGAAGAGCACAACTTTCCTTTCTCGAAAGCTTGCCATTTGTTGGACAAGTTTTGGGAAATTTTTTGCTTAAAGGCATCCAAAATCTTCACTCCACCAGAACAAAAGACCCTTTCTGAGAACACAGGTTACATATCAGACGCGTGAGCAGCAACTGCAGATAACCCCAATCCCACAAACTTAAAACCAGAGTCCGTTTGTGGGTCTATTACAAGTTTTCCAAAGACACACAAACCATGAACTAAGGATCTATCTTTCCACCTCCCCCAATTTTCCTTCTTCTAAGGCTTGGAGCCAGAGCTCTTGGGGTAAGACTTACTCCCACCCCAGCCAACAGCATCAACTCGCCTCGTTACAACTGCTTCTCTGTCAAGGCAGTTTGGTGGGCACCTGGATGAAGGGCAGGTGAGAACCCGACCCTGCTCCTTAGGTGAGAAAGCCACAGACCACACTGGGCGGGAACAGGGTGTTCACCTAACGGGACCTCCCACTCTGCCCTGGAGGCACTGGAACAACCCGGGGAAAGCACTCAATAGCAAAGGCACTCAGCCGGACCCCAGCCCGGCGGCTTCCTGAGAGGACAGCAAACTTCTCCCATTCTACGGGCCCCCTGCTCTCCAGGACGTGGGGAGGCTGCAAAAGGAGCCGAGGAGGTCAGTCACACCGGCATGTGACACTTCCATGTTATCATCATGCCTCAAAACACATTGGTGGGACCCTCCCCTCTTTCCCAAAGAGAGACAGACCAGGCTTTCAAGCCACCGGAAGCATCAAAAAGAGCCAGCCCCTGTGCCCACCCTCCTCATTTCCCCTAAGTGCTCGGCCACTCTGGCAGCAAGGGTCCCCCTTTCCAGGCTCAAGAGGAAGGGCTGTTTTCCTCCCACAGTTCCTTCTCCCCGAGAAGCGGGCAAAAAATGAGACTGGGTCGGGGGCAAACAGCTCTCTGCTCTGATGGGGAGATGAGGGCAAAGCAAGACCCTACCCCCCTCCGGGGAAGAGGGACACTCTGCTTCCTAGAGAGCGGAGCGTGCCCTCGGGTGTCCAAAGTGGGGGGTTCCCCAAAGTCAGTCCCAGCCCTCCGGGGCCACTAAACATCCAGGGGCCGTTCATGGCGACCCCCCGGACACCCCTTTCCCCTGCAGGGGGGGTCACCCGCGGGGGGCCCACTGGAGACATCCTGGGCGGCCCAGGCCCCCGCCTACAGCTCCACGTGACCCCACGGCGGCCTCGGGCCCCCCCTCCGCGACCCCGCGCGCGCGCGCGTGACCCCGCCCCCTCCCCCGCTCGCGCGCGCCCCTCAGGCCCGCGGCCTCCTCACCTGGCGGGCCCGCTGCACGGCGTCGGCGAAAGCGTCCTTGCGGATTCCCGGGCCTCCCCCGCCGGGCGGCTGGGAGGGACCCCCGGCCGACCCCCCGCCCGGGCCGCCGCCGCCGGGGCCGCCGCCGCCCCGGTCCCCCGCGCCCGGCGGGCCCGACGGAGGGCCTCCCCCGGCGCCCCCGGCTCCCCCGGCTCCCCCGCCGCCGCCAGCGGGCGGCGGCGGCCCGGGCGGGGGTCCTCCCGTGCTGTAGTCCGACATGGCGCGGCGGGGCCGGGCCTGGCGCGGAGGCTGAAGCTGAGGAGGAGGCGGCGGCGGCGGCGGCTCAACGCGGGAACAAGGCCTCGCTCCACACGGCCGCGGAGCACTCTGGGAACCCAGCGGCTGGGAAGACGACGAGGGGGGAGAGGGACGCCCCCTCCCGCCGCCGGCGTGACGGACGGCGCCGCCAGGCCAATGGGAGGCGGCCGCCGCTCCTGGGACACCAATCGCGGGCTCTGGAGGCGAGCGGCCAATCGCAGTGCCGCGAGAGGCAGTGGGCGGGAGGCGCCGCGTGACTGACAGGTCTCGGAGGCAGTGGGATGCGGGCTGCCGGTGCTGGGCGGGCAAATCAAGGCGACCCGAGAAGGCAGGAAGCCCAATGAATCGGGAGTTCCAGAACTACGGGGCGACTTCAGAACCGGATTGACGACTCCGGAGAGTCAAGTGGATAGGAAGGAGGGGCCTGGCGAAAGGCCCCTTTGACCGGACTAGGCGGGCGCCAGGTGAGATAATCGTGCACGCAAGCCAATGAGTACACGCAGAAGGCGGTTCTTGCGAAGATTGGCAGTCAATTTAATCCAACCCCTGACGAATTCTGGGTGACGCGCTTAGGTTTGGACTGGATGGCTTTCCCTGTTAACCAGAATCCTTTGCTAGCCTTGATTGCTAAGCCAATGGCTGGGCGGTGGGGGCGGGTGCAAGGTGACGGACACCGCTCTGGACGAATGGCAGGGAAGGAAATGAAGGTGCCCAGTTTTGGTGGGAGCCAGTGGAAGAGGAGCTGCATTGGGGCGGAGCCGGCCGCCAAATGCGAGCGGGGATTAGCCGCAGCGAGAGTGAATGGCAGTCGACGTGGGCAGTGCCGACCGGCTGCGGGGAATTCGGCCTGACGTCTGGGTTAGCGCCCCAGGAGCCTGGTTGGGTAGGCCGAACACATGGCCTGCTCGAGGCCTTGGAGATCGGGTGCTTCCGGGAGGGGGTGGCCCAAGGGCAGGAGGGAACCCAGAGATCCCGTGTACCGACTGTCTTCTCCACCCAGGGTTCTAGAGCCCCCGCTTCTCTTCCAGGCCTCATGGAACTAGTTCCCCTCCAGAATTCAAGCGTCTAGGGCCGCGGGTTCTCTCCTAGGACCCTAATAACACCCCACGTCCTCTCCACATAAGGTCTGGAGATAGGAGCTCCAAGCTCCGATCCTAGGCCCTCAGTTTCTCTCCTGAACCCTGGCGTTAGGCGGGTTTACAATTCCTACTGAGGTCCAAGGGGCCCAAGATATCCAGGCCTCTTTCCGAGACCCAGGGCTCCCAGGTACCCAGCTTCCACTCCTGGGACCCAGGTATCCAAAGTGCCCAGCTCCCTCTTGGACCCAGGGTGTTCCGAGTCCCCAGCTCACCTCCTGAAACCAGGGATTTCTAGTCTAGACCCAGAGATACCAGATACCCAGCTCCCCTCCTGGACGCAGGTATCCCAGACACACCTGGCCGAAACTGTCTCTTTATTTCCGATTGTCTCTATGTCCACCGTTTCACCCTGAAGCCAGGACAAGCCACAACGAGCCAACCTGGAGTCCAGACTAGTCCCTGGCCGCACCCTTGGGAAGGATCCCCAGGGATCTTCCAGCCAGGCCCCCAGACTGCTTCTCCGGACAAACTGCCGCCTGGGCCTGAGCCTGGAGGGCTATTTGGGCCAGGAGACCCTGGATCTTCCTGTCCATTTCTGCCCAGAGTGTGTCAACTCGCCATCGCCTATACACCCAGGGTTTTCTTCATGGCTTCATACACCACGTAGCTGATGCCACCTGCTGGTAACACCTTCAGTAAAGTGGGAGTCATGCCTCGGTACAGCCCTGGCCAACCCTGCTGGGCCAGGATCCGCCGAAAGACTCCGCACATGGTGGGGTTCGAGCCCTCCACAGTGTCTGTGGGAACAGGGGCAAGCTCAGGGCTTCTCGCAGAGATGATCTGGCCACCTGGGGAGGCTGGAATGTTGGGGGGTTGGGTGAAGCCAGGGGCCGGAGTCTGGGGGTCAGTTGGGAAGGAGCTTGGAAGACTTTTAGAGGAAATCGGTCAGTCTGGGGAAGAGTGAGATCAACCCAGGCAAGAGTTTTCAGGATTTGTTTTCGGGAACATCTTAGAAAGCTTTCACACTTATTTGGGAGGGAACTTCGAAGATCTGCCAGAGATTTGGGGAGTGTGCTAAGGGGTGGTTTGGGGATATCTTCAAGATTCGGGTAGTGGGCCAAGGACTTGTTTGGGTGTTTGTGGATTGGTTTAGGGGCTAAGAGTCCATTTGCGGAGTACCCAACTTAGTGGGGGAAATGGTTATGACACTGGGAGGCCTAAACGTTGGTTTTAGCAAATTTAGGAATTTTAGGAATACAGGGTGGGTCTGTTTTGGAGAAGTTGGGAGAGCATTTGGGGAATCTGTGTCTTGAAGTATGGTGTGGGGGCCTGAGTCGCATTTGGGGGGCATTTATAGTCAGTTGGGAGATGCTCATTTCACTGGTTTGTAGGGTTAATTTGGGGGCTGGGGTCATATTTGGGGGTGAGTCTTGGTGAGTTTAGAGCTCAGCACAGGTGGCCAGGATCAGATGTGGAGACTTTGGGAGTCAGTTTTGGGGGATGAGAAAGTTCAGAGTCAAGGCTGAGGGGAGGGGCAGGCACGGTGGCCACTGGGGCTCTTCTGACCTTGGGCCTGCATCCGGGTGCGCACCAGCGTCAGCGGGTAACTGGCCATTTGGCCACAGGTCGTGGACAGTGTCACCGATGACAGACTGACCAGGCCACTGGGATCCTCCATGTCCCTGCCCGACTTCAACCAGAAACACCTGAGCATCTGCAAGAGAAGGGGGTCAGCAGGACACTCACTGCCGGCCTACGTCCACACCAGCCCCAGCACCCCTCTATGGGACCCGTACCTCATAGACGGCCAGGTCCGCGCAGGCGTACGGGATGATGCCGAGCACGTTGGGCAGGTAGCCGCGGTACAGGGCGCGGGGCCCCTCCCGCTCCAGGATCTGCCTCGCACAGTCCAGCAGCCCCTTGTACTGGCCCGTCCGGCGCAAGGTCAGCCGTGTCTTCAGCACCTGGGAAGGGTGAAGAGGGAGGGGGTTCATCCGATGGAAAGCTCTCATCGGCCCTCAGCGGCAGCCGGCGTTTCTGTCCTCCAGCTGAGGAAGCGGAAGCTGAGGAGTCCAGAGAGCGGAGGTTCGAACCCAGAGCCACGCGATCCCTTGGCCTGTGCGTGCCCTCCACCCAGGATTCAGAAGCCCCGGTGCTGACAGAGGCAAGAGGATAAGGAAAGTGGCGTGGACTGAGCGGAGTCACAGCCTATACCGGGCGGACACCAGATATAATGCCACGGGGGGTGCAGACCCTAGGTGGCCAGGTTTGCCAATTTTCCAAGAGAAGCCAGACATAATTTGTATGAAATACCCCCAACATCAAAATATTGGCAGCTCTACAGTTGCCTGTAAGACCAAACGCCACGTTCGATAGGCAGAATTCTGAGGTGGCCCCCAAGTTTCCCACCAGATATGTATGCTTCATATAATGCCCGCCCCCTGACCTTGAGAGTGTGCTAGGCCTGTGACTATGATGGGGTGTCACTCCCCTCGTCAAGTTACATGACGAAGGTGAAGGGATTGTGCAGATGTATTGGAGGTCCTGAAGCGCTTGATTTTAAGTGAAGCAAGACCGATTGTCCTAGGTGGGCCTGACCAAATCAGGTGATCCTTTTAAATGAGTCTGTTGCCAGAGACAGAAGAAATCAGAGTGATGGGGAGCATCCAGGACACCCTTCAGTTGCTCTTAAACGAGCAGACTGTTGTGGAGAGGACCACCTGGCAGGGACAGTACATGGCCTCTAGGAGCTGAGAACCTCAGTCCTACAACCATAAGAAACTGAATCCTGCCAGCAACCAAGGAACTTGGCAGAGGACCCAGGCCTCAGGTTCACTGTAGCCCAGCCAACACCTTGATTTTGGCCTGATGAAACCCTGAGCAGAGGACCTGACTAGCCAGTGCCCAGGCATGACCCACAGACAAAGGAGATAGTAAACCTGTATCATTTTAAGCTACTGAGTCTGGCAATTTGTTACACAGCAATAGAACAAATACACTATAAGACAAAATTTAGCTGGTCAAGGGCAAGAATTATATGGGGAAAAAAACAACAACTTTAAAAAGACCATTAAAGTCAATAAAAGGAGACTCGAACCCATGGAAATGATCTTGGACACCAGACCCAGCCTCATATAGATGGCAGGCACCTCTAAGCTTCTTTATAAATCGAATACCATCCCAGAAAAAAAAAAAAAAAAAAAAACAACCAATAGGTGACTTTTTCTGAACTAGACAAGTTACTTCTAAAGTTTATATGGGAAACCACAGCGGGGAGTAACCCGGAAAACCGATAAAGAGCAGGGATGGGGGATGAGAAAGCGTAAGATCAAGCCTGAAAAATTAAAGATGATAAAACTGTAGGGGCGCCCAGCTGGCTCAGTCAGAAGAGTTTGTGACTCTTGCTCGCAGGGTCATGAGTTCCAGCCCTGCGTTGGATGAAACAGTCTGGGGTTGTCAGGGACTCGGGAGAAGCAAGAAGAGGTGAGTAGGGGGGCACCTGGTGGCTCAGTGGGTTAAAGCCTCTGTCTTTGGCTCAGGTCATGATCCCAGGGCCCTGGGATCGAGCCACATCGTGCTCTCTGCTCAGCAGGGAGCCTGCTTCCCCCTCTCTCTCTGCCTGCCTCTCTGCCTACTTGTGATCTCTCTCTCTCTGTGTCAAATAAATAAATAAAATCTTAAAAAAAAAAAAAAGGGTGAGTAGGCAGAACTCAGGATTTTTAGGGCAGTGAAACTACTCTGTATGACACCCTAATGGTGAGTACGTGTCCATATACATCTGTACAAATCCAAGAATGGCAACTACGGGCTTTAATAATAATGTATCCATATTGGCTCATCAGTTGCAACAAACGCCCCCTCCCCCACACAAGACGTTAATAGCAGAAACTGTATACGTGGGGAGAGGTGTATAAGAACTCCTGTACTTCCTGCTCAGCTTTTCTGTAAATCTAAAACTGCTGTACAAAAAATCTAATTGTTATCCCCTGCAAGAAAAAGCGGGGGGGGGGGGAGACACTAGTGCTTGGACAGACATAGCAGAGTGAGAAGAGAAAGGCCAAAAATACTCTCAAATATGCACAGGAATTTATACCGGTTGCATCTTGGCTCATTGAGGAAAAGAACAGGACCCATCCAATACATAGGTGTTGAGATAACCTGGGAGCCATCTGGAATACAAGTGGGACACACACCTCACGTGAAGGAGAGGAGGGGAAGGAGGAGGAAGCGGTAGCAGCTGGTAGCTAATTTTCACCTTGTTTCATCTTCCATGGGGCAGGTGTTCTCTTACCTCCATGGGGTTGATGAGTGTCTGGGAGGTCGCCACAGCTAGGGAGCCAGCAAGGAGACGTTCCTGAAAGGGTGGGGACCCGTGCACTCCGCAGAAGTAATTCTTACACTAGAGCGGGAGAGAGGACCAGAGAGAACTGCTAACCTTCCTAGCTGAAACCAACCCTGGGTCTGGGGCCAGAGCGTGAAAGCGTGTCTTGGGTAAGGATCTGGGCTTGCAAGGAGATCTAGGAGAGGTTTGGGTTGAAGGGCAGGGGCTGGGCAAAGTGGGCTGCCCCCTGCCCACCTGTTCAAAGACGGAGAACTTGATGGCGTACTCAGGGGCAATCTTGAGGACGTTGATGCCATTGCCCCGCCACAGGGAGCGGAAGCCCCCTTCCTGGACCATGCTTCGGAGCCCCCCCAGCAGGTTCATGAAGTTAGTCTTGGAGGAGTAGACCTAGGGATAGGGAGGCCACTGGCCCTGTGAGGAGCCTCCCACCCGGATCTCCTCCATCCCAGCCTGGAGCTCAACCCCGTCCTGTCCCTAGCCACCCAACCCCATTCCTCCTCCTGCTCCCTCCCCAGCTGGCCTCACAGCACTGTAACCCACGCAGACCCACGTGCCCATCTATGTCCTCGTCTTCCTCTCCTTACCTGTTCTAGTTTGCCTTCAAAGCCATCCAAAGACCCTATCCCCGATTCCCTTATCCCCAGCCCCACCCTGTCCCTCCTGCCGGTCTCTCGGCTACTCCTTCAACCCTATTGGCTCCAGCGTTATCCTCAACTCCAGCCCCCACCCTTGTCTCCATTCAGCCTCCTCCTGACTCCAACCCACATCCCAGCCCCCCCCCCCCCCCCCATCCTGAACCCCATCAGCTCTGCCTCCGTCCAGCCCCACCCCAAAGGCTCCAGTGCTGGGTTCCCCGCGCACCTGCATATACACCTTGGCTCGGTCCAGAGGGGCCGTGCCCGTGCGGGATACCGCCCCAGCCATGGCCCCTGAGAGCAGAAACTTCCACAGGGCGCCCTCGTTATCCACTTGGAGGACATCCATGGGAACCATCAGCTGCTCTCCTGTGTCCAGCACCTGCAAGGCAGACCCAGCTCCCACCCGTACTCAGCCAGGCTGGAGCTCCTTCCCTGAACTTCCAGAAGCCCCTCCTGGTGAAGGCCCACCCTGGCCCCCACTGCTTCAAGGTGGAAAGCCAGGTCTGCTTGGAGGGGAGTGGGTCATGCAGAGGGGGCTGGAGGTGCCGGCTGACCTGCCGTTCTCAGACTCACCTGCTGTGATGGGAGATGCTCCAGGTCATTTTCACGCACGTGCCCAAACACATACCCGTACACATGTGTACAGCCTGGATTCCGGGAGAGGGGTGGGGGCAGGGTCGGAGGTGGGGCTTTGGTGAGCAAGGCCTTGACCCTCTTAAACAGGGTCTGGACGCTCAAGCAAGGCTTCTGCGCTTCCTCAGGCTGATCTCCCATGGGAGCCGGAGGGTCAGGAAACCCGGTTCAAATCCCTGGTGACAGATTTACCAATCCAGCAACCATGTGGGAGGGCCAGCTTGTAAATTGGGTACTGGGGCACAATGACGTCACAGAGGCCCTTGTGACCTCACTGGATGTGGTGGGCAGAACAAGAGTGTCCCCTACAAAATGTCCATATCCAGATCCCTCTAAAACCGTGGACTGGCCATGTTACGTGGCAAAGGGGAAAGTAAATTTGCCCAAGGATTTAAGGTCACTAACCAGCTGATGGGAGATGGGGAGAGTATTATGGACTCATTGCGTGGGCCCAGTCTAATCTCATGAGTCCTTAAACGGTGAAGAGGGAAGCAGGACTGTCAGCGTCAAAAGGATTCAACATGAGAAAGACTCGACCAACCATTGCTGGCTTTGCAGATGGAGGAGGGAACCACGATCCATGGAATGCAGGCAGGCAGACCCTCGAGGCTGGAAAAGGCCAGGAAGCAGGTTCTCCTCTGGAGCCTCCAGAAGGAGCTTGATTTTATCCCAGTGAGATCCGGGTCAGGCTTCTGACCTCTGGAATAGTACATCTGTGTTGTTTGAAGCCACCATGTTTGTGGTCATTTGTTACAGCAGCCATAGGAAACAAATGCACTGTGTGTTGTTGTCGTGGCAATGGGAGATGGAAGTGAGGGAGAATGGGAAGGTTCTGGAGCTCTGAGAGGGAGAGACCCAGTTGGTTTCCAAGGTGAGACAAGCATAGCTTTGGAGGCAACCTGGGTTTCAATCCCATCTAGGACAACTCCTGCTGTGTGACCTTGGGGTAATCACTCTACCTCTCTGAGCTTCAGTTTCCCCATGTGTTAACTGGAAGTGATGATAAACTGTACCACATCGTGTCAAGAGGTTGCAATGAATCTTCATGGAGAGCGTGTCTGTCCTCTATGTGGTTTTGTTCAAAAATCTTGATGTCATTCATGATTCTTCTCTTTCTCTTATGCCCACATTCTGTTATCAAATCCTGGCTTAACTTTTAACATATACCCGGAATCTGGCTGCTGCTCACCATGTCCATGGCCTCCACCCTGGTCCAGCCCCATGATGGATTACCTGGACCAGGGCAGCAGACTCCACTCTGGGCCCGCCCACTCTTGCATCTGGTCTGTACTCCCCACAATAACCACCAGAGGGCACCCGTGAGCACCTCAGTCCAGTCCTGCCCTCCCCTACCCACAGCCCTCCAGGGTTCCCATCTCCCTGGGGTGGAAGCACAAGTCCTCCCTTTTGCCCACAAGACCCTGCATGACCTCCCCGGTCCCCTTCCTGCCCTTCCCTCCTCCCTTCCTCCTCCTTGCCCATTCTGCTCCAGCCACACAGGCCCCCTCCCTGTTCCTCCAACACGCCAGGCACAGTGCTGCCCCAGAACCTTTGCACTGGCTGTTCCCTCTGCTTAGAATGCTGTTTTCCTGGACATCACCATGGCTCCCTCCCTCACTGTCCTTAAATCTTCATGCAACTATCCCCCTCTCCCTGGTGCTTCCTCTGACCACTCTATTTGAGATATAAACTCTGCTTCCCCATTTTATTTTTATTCATAGCACCTTTGCTTCCTACCCAGCTACACGTTCACTCATGTGTGTTACTCATTGTTTGTCTCTCCGCACTGGAATGTGGGGTCTTTGAGGGCAGTGATTGTTGTGTGTTGCACAAAACCGGGTCTGGCACAAAGCAGGGGTCCGGTAAATAGATGAGTAAGGAAAGGAGATAACACGGCAAAGGGCTCAGCACAGAGTCAACGTATTGAGTACTTGCTCAATAAATATGTTCTTATCCCTTTAAAGATGTCAGTGATAGGGGCGCCTGGGTGGCTCAGTGGGTTGGGCCACTGCCTTCGGCTCAGGTCATGATCTCAGAGTCCTGGGATCGAGCCCCGCATCAGGATCTCTGCTCAGCAGGGAGCCTGCTTCCTCCTCTCTCTCTCTGCCTGCCTCTCTGCCTGCTTGTGATCTCTCTGTCAAATAAATAAATAAAATCTTAAAAAAAAAAAAAAGATGTCAGTGATAACGTCCCCTATTTTGTGGGTGGGGAGACTCCAAAAGAGAAAAGTGGTCTGTGTGGTATTACAGCACACATCAGTTCCCAAGGCCCCAATGGTGGAACGGGATGTAAAAAGGTGGACCGGAAAATAGTTGTTGACTGGCCTCATTAAATAAAATCAAAGCGGTAACACTCCATGCTGGTATGACCGCAGTCAAAATAGGAATGCTAATTCCTCGTTGGTAGCTGTGTGTATCACAGACGATTTCTCTGGTGGCGGGACGCTGAAATTGTCATACCCTTTGACCCAGCAATCCCGCTTCCGGGAAAACGATCCTCAGGACATAATTTAAAGGAAGTAAAAATACAAAATAGTTAGCAAGGCTTGAGTCCATCTTCGAGTGGGTGGAAAATCATATCTCTGTGTGCGTATCAGTTAGCTGTTGCTGTGTGACAAATTACCCCAAATGTAACAGCTTAAAACACAAACAAGATGGTAAAAGGAGAAAGTTTGGTCATTTGAAGACAGGCAGAAATCGGACCGATTGGGTCTACAGGCTGAGGATTGCCGAGTGTCCGTGACTACCAGAAGCCAGAAGAGGCAGGAAAGATCCTCCCCCAGAATCTTCAGAGGGACCATAGCCCCATTGACACTTTGATTTCAGACTTCTAGCCTTGGGAACTGGCAGACAATAAATTCCTGTTGTTTTTATTCACCATAGCCAAAGGTGGAAGCAAGCCAAGTGTCCCTCCATGGGTAAATGAATAAACAAAATATGGTCCATCCACACCCTAGAATATTATTCAGCCTTAAAAAGGGAGGACATCCTGATAACTGCCATGACGTGGAGGGACCCCCAGGGACACTGGGTCCAGCGAGAGGAGCCAGACCCAGAAGGACCCATCCCGCAGGACCCCACTCCCAGGAGGGCCTAGAGGAGTCCCGTCCACACAGACAGAGAGGAGACAGTGGGAGCCAGGGCTGGGACAGGGGGTGGGGAGTCCATGCTTCATGGGGACAGAGTCTCCGTTTGGGGAGATGGAAAGTTCTGGAGACGGAGGGTGGGGGTGGTTCCAAGACAATGTGATTGTGCTTCGTGCTGCTTAGAGATGGTTAAGATGGTGTATTTTATGTGCTGTCTGGTTTACCACAATAAAAAAACGTATCAATCTAAAAACTGTGCCATTTTAAGCCCCCAGTTTGTGGTAATTTGTTACAGCGGCCCTGGGAAACATAAAAAGGGCGCATGAAGGTGGGCTTTTCCCTGCCCCCCGTTCACAGCTATGGAAACTGAGGAAGTCATTTCCTGTTCTCCTGCAGCTGTGTGCGACAGAGGCTGGCCCATGTCCCTTCCCTGGGGGGTAGTTTGAGGTGGTCCCACGTTGACCCACCCCCTTTCAGGAAAAACCACAAGGAAAGAGCTTAGAACGTGTATTCCTTTTGTTCTTTTCCTTTGAAATAACACACGCAGGCAAGGAGGTGGGACATGGTGTAGGTGGGGGTGGGGTGGGTGGAAGCCATAAGGGGGGGTCCTCCAGCCTCCCCAAACAACCCAGTTGCTCTTTTGTAGTCCTTTCCTGGGGTTCCCCAAGGACTTGGGAGGAGGGACAGGAGGGGTCCCCCAATTATGCTACACTCAAAACCCAACTATAAAGTGCAGAATGTACAGGGTCCTGGGGGGGGGCGGTGCGGGGGGCTTGAGTTATCTGAGGGGGAGGAATGTCTGCTCCTCTCTGGTAGAAAAATAGACCTGGAGTGAGTTTGGGGGATTTGGGGATTTGTTTTGCATAACTGGATGCTTGGCTCCCTGGAAGGCTAGTCTATGTAGGCTTGCTCCCGGCTCCCAACCCTGAAGCCCGGGTAGAGGCTGGCAGTGCTGGGATGTGTTTGGGGGAGTCCCTATAATGTGTCCCCGGCCTCAGATTGTCCCCTTGACAGTCCCCAAGAGACAGCGATGGGAGGTTATCATCAGCCTAAAGGTGGGAAGGGAATGGAAGACACCGCAGTGCATTGTCAGGGGTGGGGGGCAGTTTTGCAACAGGGACCGGAGGTACAGCCATGCTGGGTGGGTGGCAGGCGTGTCCAGCCTCTGCCTAGGGCATGGGCGGGGGCATCTCCTTCCCTGGCTGCTGGCTTCTAGTCATGTCAGGACTTTGGACAAGTCCCATGGGTCTTCTGGAAGCAGGAGGCCAGGACCTAGGCTTCCAACAGGCCCCTTAGACCCTGGGCTTTGTGGCATGGGACCCTGGGCTCTGGGGTGTGTCTGGGACAGGGGCACGGGGGATCCAGGAAGCTGTCATTGGCTTATTGGGATCTATCCAGACTTGGAGTCTGAGCATTCAGGATCCAGTGCCTGGGAGGATTCTGGTCAGAATCCAGGGGTTAAGGGTCTGGGATCCAGTGCTTGGAAGGGTGTGGGGGGGTCTGCCTCCTATGGGTGAGGTTTCAGCATCCAGTGCCTGTGGTGAAGGGGTGTGGGGGTCCAACAGCCGCAGTCACCAGGACCCACTCACTCAGCCGTTGGGCTCACATTGTGGATTTAGGAGCCAGGATCCAGCCGGTCAGGGCTTGGGAATCCGAGATCCGGTGGTTGGGGGTTGAGGGTGTAGTGGTTGAAATGTAGGGAATCCAGTAGTCAAGCAGAGGGATCCGGGACTCAGTGTCAAGGTAAAGGAATTCAGGAATCCAGTAGTTGGGGTGAGGGGATCTGGGATCCAGTAGCGGGGGCCCCGGGATCTAGGCATTGCATTGTCAGGATCCGGAGGCTGAGGCTTCTTGATATCCAGAATCCAGTGGCCGAGCTTGGAGATCCAGGGCTGGAAGCATGGGGATCTGGGATCCGCCAGTGGGTCTGGGGATCTAGGACCCAGTGCTGGATCTGGGGCCTGCAGGGGCTTGGGGCTGGCTGTTTGGGTATGGTGATGTGCGCTTCTGTAGTTGGGCTGTCAGGGTCCATTAGTCAGGTTGTGGGGGATCCCGTGGTTAAGTCATGGAGGTCCAGAACCCCTTGTGTGTGTGGGCTCAGTAGCTGCGATACAGGGGTGCAGGACCCAGTGGATAAAGTGGGGGATCCTGTGATTTAGTGTGGGGAGCCCTGGGATCCACTGGCTGGGCCATCAGTCTCCAGTGCCTGGGGTGTGGGGGATGTCATGATTGAGGTGAGGGATCTGGGGTGGGTCAGGCTCTGGGTCCCTCACCTGGACGTGACCCCCAGGGCCTGCTTCATGTTCTCGTAGACCACATAGGAGATGCTCACAGCCGGGATAACCTTCATGAAGTTGGGGGCAATGCCCCGGTAGAGGCCCCACACGCCCTCCTGGGACAGGATGTGACGGAGCAGACCCAGCATGGAGAGCTGGGGGGCACCCTCGATGGAGGCTGGGGGGGGTGGGAGGCCAGGTGAGGCCAAGCGGCCCCTCTCACTTCCCCCTCCTACTCCCCAGGGCTGGGCCTGTGGCCGTTACAGCACGAGAGAGGCGGATTAGCTCAACAGCAGGACCTACTCAGAGTCAGGAGTTCTCCTGGCTCTGGAAATGGCTGCTCACATTTCACCCTGCTTCTGAGGGCCCAAGTTTGGGGACAATTAGAAACAGAGAAGGTGCATGTATGTGTGTGGTGGGAGAGGGGACAGACAGTTCCTCTGCCTGGAGCTCATTTCCCAGCCTATTCTCCCAGCTCCCCCCTCTCTACCTTCCAAACTTCATGCCAAAGCAAGCTCTTTGGGGGGCCTCCTTGGTACCCCAGTCTAAGTCTGGCTCTTCCTCTTCTCCTTCATTCAACCCTAAATCCATACTGAATCATGGAATGATTATTCAGCACCTTGCTTCCTCTCCAGCCTGTGAGCTCTTGGAGAGCGAGAACCCAGGTTTATGCACTAATACAGCCCCGGAGAAACTCACGGAACACAAATGCTAAAATTCCCAAGGAAACTCCAGAAACTGATTCAGGAGTGTGTGTGTGTGTGTGTGTTTGGGGGGAGAACCCTAAAAGAAACCTACAGAGGAAAACAATAAACCCATAGCCAGCCTGGTCCCGCCCCTTCTTACCCAGATCCTCCCTCCCCTTCCATCAGTGTAACCCAGCCTTGCAAACGTAGCTCCAGTTAGCAGCCCTCCCAGCTAAGCTTGTTAAGGGCTCTCTCCCAATACTCGCTCATCTGTTCTCCTCGCTCAGAGCAGGCAAAGGGCGCCTGTTCCAGGGTCACAGATGGGTACACTGAGGCCCAGAGAAAGGTAGGGACTTTAGTGAAGTCCATCCAAATCCAGGAGGATCCCAGCCGGGGACCCTCCCTAGCCAGGAGGAGGAGCTGGGGATGGGGAGGTGGGGCCCGAGAGGTGATGCTCTTCCCTGCCCCAGCCTCCCCCCCAGGCCTCACCTTGGGCCTGCATGCGGGTCCGGACCAGGGCCAGGGGGTAGCTGGCTATCTGGCCACAGGTGCTGGAGATGGTGCCACAGGCCAGGAGCACGAGGATGCCTGGGTCGGCCGAGTCGTGGCTATACTGCTGGAGCCACCGGTTCTTCAGGGTCTGGTGGGGGCGAAGAAGGGAGTGGAGTGTGGATTGGATTGGAATTGGGTAACACCATGCACAACCCTGGCTTTGGAGGCCCTGCTCACTGGCCTCTGCCCCCTCCCTGATGGCCAACACGTGCTGAGTGTCCCACAACACGATACCTGTGTCCTGTCACTCAGGCCCCACCTCAACCTTCTATGGTATATGTGATGATGCCCCCCACGCCCACTGTCCGTGCCCTTGTCCCTGGAAGCTGGAATATGGTACCTCACATAGCAAAAAGGACTTTGCCGATGCGATTAAGTTAAGGACCTTGAGATGGGGCACAATCCTAGAATATCAGGTAGGTCCAATGTCATCATAAGCCTCCTTATAAGAGAGGAGAGGGGATAGTAGAAGCAGAGGTGGGGAACAGGTTGGAAGACACTGCGGAGTTGGCTCTGAAGATGGACGACGGGCCCACCGGCCAAGGAAAATGGGCAGCTGCTAGAGAAGGGGACAGACGAGGCAACAGTGTCTGCCCTGCAGCCTCCAGAAGAAAGGCAACCCTGTCAACATCTTCATCGTAGCCCGGTGAGCCCCATCTCGGACCTCTGGCTTTCAACACTATGTGATAGTGAACGTGTGCTCTTTTAAACTCCTAAGGTTGTGGCAATTCATTATAGCAGCCGTAGGAAGCTAACAGGCTCTCCAGTGTGGACGTGCCGTCTGCATTCCATTCCACTCACATTGGCGGACTCCCAACTGCCAGCAGCCACAGTTCTGCCCGAGGACTCCTGCTGGACCCAGGTGACACTGCTCTGAGCACCCAGGAATGGGCAGGAAGTGCTGGGAAACGAGCACCCCCCTGTCCTCAGCAGCAAGGATTGGACAGCTGTCTTGGTGTATCAATGCCCCTGCTCCCTAGTGTCCCTGGTGGGGCGTGTTCTCTGCTGCCTCCAGAGGCGTGAGCGCCCCCCACTGGGAGCAGGATTGATCTCCACCTGCCCACATGTTAACTTGCTTGATAACATGCCCTTAAGGGTTCGACGAGGGCATCCCTGCAAAAGATACGATGGAGTCCTAACACCAAGCCGGGAGTGGTGTGTGTGGCTTTTCAGGTAGCCAGCCCCTTATGAAGCCTCTTGGGGAGGATCTTCTTTCTTGCTCTGGGGCTGGGATGGCTCTGAGGTTTCATGTCCTATGTCACTTCTAACCCCTTGGTAATTGCTGCCCTGAAGTGTGTGGAGAGGGACTCAGGGCTGGGATAGATCAGTGAAGTCCAGGCTGGGCAAGGAGTGGGTGCCTGGGAAGCAAGCGTTTGCCGTTACTGCCTTTGCGATTTTAATAGCCTTCTTTGGAGCAGGATTTGCCAAAGAGATGTTGAGCGAGTGTTTAAGAGTTGTTGAAAAGAAGTTCTAATGAATGCATAGGTATGGTCATCACTGGGCCAAAAAAAAAAAAAAAAAAAAGCGCGACAAAACCCCCCCAAAACAAAAAAAAAAAAAACAGTGAAATCACTTTTCTGCAGACTTCTCAGAACCTTTAAGGGACTAACATAGGTTTTGAAACTCCAAGAGGGCACAGGGTGTCTTAAACCACTTAGACCTCCCAGCTCCCTTTTTGGGTGAAGAATGGATCAAGCAAAGTTACGTCTAATTTCTGCGCTCAGCCCCCCAGTGGCTGCGTCTTGCACCCTGGAAAAAACAGCCACATCACCAACTTCCTGCTGACTCCGGTTCCTGTGCTCCTGGCCCCCTCTGCCTGGTTCACACGCCCTCGCTCACTACCTCTCAGAGGCCTGCCTCGACGCCCTCCTGCCCACTGTTACTTTCAATTACACATCCTGTTTTATCCTCTTCTGAGAACTTAGCAGGATCTGAAACTACTTGTTGGCCCGAGAACTGAGTTCCTTGCTCATTGGAGTGGGTGCCCCAGGAGAGCGAGGACTGCATTTTTATGTAACGCTTCCCAGTACCTTGGGACGCTCAGTAAATTGTTGCTGAGTGAGCGAGTGAATGAACGAGTGGTGGCCTTGTCTCGTGGGGCTGCCTGGGTGCTGGCAGATGGGCAAGTCAGGGATGGATGGCAGGTGTGCAGTGTTGGAGGCGAGGCCCGGCGTGAAATAAAAATGTGCAGGGTCCCTCGTCTAAAAACGATTAGGGATTTCAGGATCGCAACAGCAGGGCATCAAACCAAGAGCCGGGCCCTCTGAGGACGGGGCCCTTGGTGACTGCACTGGCCCCTGGCCTGCGAAGCTAGCTCTCTCCTGGACACAGAGACTTTGGGGGATGCCTGGGGACATGTGGGGCTGTGCTACTTGGAAGAACCTGGTGATCCCACCAGGAGAAGAGAAAAATCAAGACCCATGGAAGACATCATGCCCTCCCCACCCCCCACCCCGGTCTCAGCCCCAACTCCTGCCTCTCTTGATCACAGATGGGGGCCACGGAGTGTGGTTTCTAGGAAATGGGCAGTCCCTGAAGAAGACATCGGCTGGGTCCAGTACATGCTCTGGGGAGACAGGGATTTCTGAAGCTCACGTTCGCTTTCTCCCACGATTGTGTGAGCTATGGTAGGCCCTGACCTTGTCCAGGCCTGAGGCCCAGCAAGGCTGAACTGTCCACGGAAGTGGGAAGAATTCACGCAACAATAAAGGTGAAAAGTTGGGGAGGCAGACAGCCAAAGAGGTTCCCCAGAATCCCAAGGCCCGTGGCGCTTCTCCATCCCAGCTATGGCCATTCACTGAGTCAGCCCTAGGGGAAAGGGGCGTCCTGTGGGCAAATCCCAGAGGGGAGAGAAAAGGAGGGAGGCATGGGCCGCCCACAGACCTCATAGACGGCCAGGTCGATGCCGGCGTACGGGATGATGCCGAGCACGTTGGGCAGGTAGCCGCGATACAGGGCGCGGGGCCCCTCCCGCTCCAGGATCTGCCTTGCACAGTCCAGCAGCCCCTTGTACTGGCCCGTCCGGCGCAAAGTCAGCCGCGTCTTCAGCACCTGGGGAGGACCCCAGTTATCCCTGGGCAAAGTGCTTCCAGAAACACCACACCCAGGAGTGAAGACGCCTCAGAACAGCTGCTCCCAGGAGGCTCTAACCTGACAGCAACTGAATTTAACACACCACTTTCTCTAGAATCTTCTGCCATCCCCAAATCTCTATACCTAGAAATGGTTACATCTCTCAGTGTTGCATATGGTGGCCACCGCTGTCTCTCAATATCTTGTTCCCTTCCTCCCCCTTAATGATAGAAACTGTAATTTTCAGCAAGGACCCAGCCCCTCAAAATAAAGACTACGTTTCTCATTTTCCCTAGATATATGACCAGGTGACTAAGTCTTGGCCAATGAAACAGCAGGAGAACAGGTATGTGTGACTCTCAGAAAGTATCTTTAAAGGCAGGGAGGTGTTCCTTCCTTCGTCTATTCTTCCTTATTGACTGGAATAGGGATGTGATGACTGAAGCACACACAGCCATTTTGGTCCATGAGGTGGGTGCCGTATTCTGAAGTGCTAGAACAAGATAGAGGGCAGGAACCTTGGTCTCTAACACTTGGAAGCCACCATACCGGTCCTGAACTGCCTACCTTAGACTTCATCTATGTGATTTGAGTTTTCCATCAGAATCCCGACACACTGCACAACCTGAAACCTGAAATGATTCCCTGGGAACAAATAGCCTGGAAATCCATATCCTTAGAAGAGGCATGTCTGTAAACAGCTGGCCTCCACAGTTGCTGCCTAAATCATTAGGATCAGTACCGCCATCCCCATAAGTCACATTTCAAATTGCAATGCCCACAGAGACTACACATGAGACAGCATTTCTCTAAGGAGCCACAGTCCAAGTCAGGGAGAGGCAAAGTTACAATCCCAATGCCCATCACAGCATGGAGTGACATGGTTATTGCAAGCCCCCACCCTGCAATGTGGCCCTGGCCAGAGTCCCCCTCTTCTCACCTCCAAGGGGTAAATGATGGTTTGGGCCGTGGCGCCAGCTAGGGAGCCAGCCACAAAGCGCTCCTGCACGTGCAGTGTCTCCTGCTGCCCCCGAATGGCCCGCTTGATCTGAAAGTGAGTGACACAGAGGTGGGCAGGACCTCAGGTCCCCCTGCTGGGGACACCTCCCAGGGGAGCAGATGCCCACTCCTGGGGTCCTGCAGACAACCCCCCATGCACCCCCAAGCCAATCCTACCAGCCCTCACGGCCAGCTCACATCTCCCACACCTGCCCCCACCTGCTCATAGGCCATAAACTTGATCGCCGACTCAGGTGCAATCTTGAGCACGTTAATCCCATTGCCACGCCACAGGGAACGCATGCCCCCCTCTTGGATCATGCTTTTGAGGCCCCCCAGGATGTTTAACTTGTTGGTCTTGGAGGCGTGGACCTGCATGGGGAAGATAAGGTAGCTTTGGGGGTCCCCTTCCGGGGCCGAGGCCTGGGAGAGGGAGTGGATCTTTCCAGGGCCCCTCACCTGCATGAAGACCTTGAGGCGATCCAGAGGGGCCGTGCCTGTCCGCGACACAGCCCCTGCCACCGCACCCGCCACCAGCTGCTTCCACCACATGCCAGTCAGCTTCTCCTGCTCTGAAAACTCATCAGGGACAGTCAGGCACTCACCAATGTCCAAGACCTGAGGATGCAGGGACTGGGGTGTCACATCATCATAGGGGCAGAGAGATGGGCTTCAGCCCTACACGAGAGTGTCTCCCTCATGAATCCCAGGACACCCAGAGCGTCCACCCATCAGTCTCACTTGGAGAGCCCAGGAGATCCCTCTTGGGACCCCACCAGGTCCCAGCAAAACATCCAACCTGACTCCCATGTAGGATCCCAGTATTCCTCCTGGGCACCTCTGCCAAATCCCAGAGAAGCCTACTCAAGCATCTACCATATAAAGATCCCTTCCAGAGCCGATCAGTACTCTGAAGGATTGTACCCAAGGATCTCCTGCAGAAGGATTCCAGAAGATCCCTCCAGGGTCACACAAGATCCTACCAGGGACTTGCCTCATAAGGAGGCCAGTGGATCCCTCCCAGGACCCCCGCAGATCCCACAGGGAAGCTGCCCCCAGGGATCATCCCTCCCCTAGGATCTACCTATAGACCTCCCAACCAAGTCACTCACGGATCCCCAGGGTGGGAATGTCTGGATCTCCCAGGAGGATCTTGGCAGATCCCATAGGTGGATTCCCTCCCGGATGCCATCAGATCCCACTGGAAGCATTATTCAGAAATTCCCACCCAGAAGCGGGGGATTTAGAGCACCTTCTCCCCTAACTTCCAGTGAATCTCCTTGGATCTTCCAAAGAAGGTGGATTTCTAATGAGTCCCTTCAGCAGCAGACCATTTACCAAGACAAAAAGAAGCCTGCAGAAGGGGAGCTATGGGTGGAGGCTGGAGGCTGGGTGCCCCATCTGGTGAGATCCTCCTTCCCTGTGCTCCTACCTCCCAAGTCTGCCCCTGGCACCCCGAAGTCGGGTCTGAAGGGCTCCAGCCAGATCAGAGACCTCCCCCAGTGGGTCCTCAGTGCCCTGAGCCCTACTCAGAGGAAGAGAGGACTAGAGTCTCCTCCCTTGGCTGTTCCCAGTGCCTCTTCCTTCTCAAGACTCCTGACCCAGCCCCCTCCATGCCTGGAGAAACCAGAGCAGGGCCCAGCCACCACGCTAGGAAAGCAGCCCCCACCTCACCGTAGAATGCTTCCAGAAATAGACCACATCCTCCACATTCTCCAGCGAATGCAACAGGAAGTGGTCGCGCCATTCCTGCCAGTCGATGGTCATCGTGCCGTCACGGTCCATGCTGGGGGTGTAGGGCAAGGTGGGGACAGAATCAGTTCTGGGGCTGGGCAGCGGGTGCTGGAATGAGGTTCAGTTGGTCTGGGGGAGACTGACGTCCTCTGTGCTGAGAGCACACCATTTTACAAAGGGGAAAACTGAGGCTCGCTCCGAGAAGTGAAGCATCCCGCCCAGGATTTGCCTGACTCCCAAGCCCACCTCTTAGCTCCACCTGCCCTGGGATTAGGTCTGGGGCCTAGAGACTCAAGGTGGCCAAGGGGTCCTGGGTACCTGAGTTACCTGGGATTAGGGACCCCCACCTATTCACCTGTGCAGAATTTTCTCGGCTTGCTCCAGCGAGATGGAAATGCCTAGAGCCTGGAAACTCTGCTGGATCTCAGATACATCAATATGACCTGGGGAGGGGGCCAGAAAAGGGTGTGTGTGTGGGGACCCCGGAGCCCAGGTGCAGTACAGCTCAGAACGGGGATGGGCTAGGAAGACCAGGGGATCCAGGAACCCAGGATGAGATTTGCAGCTGGGTTGGTGGTGGGTGTGGGGGTGTGTCACTGACCCAGTGGCATCAGAGAGGTGGGACTGGGCAATGTTGGGGGGGTGGGTTCCTCTGTTCCGTGAATGAATGAAAAAATGAATCCAGGGATAATTATGGGGATCTTGATGCCATAGGGAATTGAGAGGCAATATTAGGGACCCAGAAGAGGCTATGGGGGAGTGTCTATGCCTCTTAGGGAATCCAGAAATAATATGGGGCATCTCTGTCCCTTAGAAACTTCAGGGTAATAATAGGGGTCGCATCCCAGAAGGGAAAAGTAGGTGGGATGGGCCCACGGGCCCAACCACCTAGCTGGGGGGTGAGGAGAGCTCCCAAAATAGCCTGTGAGTCATCAGGGAGAAGTGGCCCTCCTCCCTCCTCCTAGCGCTGCCAGTTCTAACCCCATTGGTGTCTCCAGGGCCCCCGCAGCCTCTCCCTGGGCCTTACCATCCTGATTCCGGTCCAGACTGTGGAAGAGAAGCAGCAGACGCTGTTCCCGCTCCTGTAGGTAGCGGGAAAACTCCTCCAGGTCCAGCCCACCACCTGGGTCAGTGTCACCCTCGGGGGAGATGCCCTGGCAGGGGGGAAGGGACAAGGAGCTCCAGGAGGCCGCTACCCATCTGCAGGGGGCATGACAAGTTTAGGGTCCAGGAACTCAGAGCCGCCAGCACCTAAAGGACAGGAGCAGGGGAAGTCACCCCTCCATCTGCCAGCTCACTTCTCAGCAAAATGCCCAAGGCCACAGTAGGTCTGCGAGATGGAAAGCAGTTGTCCAGTTTTCCTGGCAAGCAAACTGAGGCTCTCCAAGGTCGAGTAACTTTTTCAAGGTTACAGAACTGGGAGGTGGTAGGTAGCCTTGGGCTCTTGTCTCTGAAAGCCTGTCCTCCCAGTTGCCTCTTAAAAAACAAAACAAAACAAAACAAAACAAAACCCCGTCCATATGGCAGTTTCAGGAGCTCCTGTTAGGGACAGGTCTGGGCAACATGGGGGCAATGAGAGTTCCAAGCTAAGCACCCAACGGGCCTCTGGAGGTTGTCCTGGAGGTCTCAGGGTGCTGCAGAGACACTCCAGTGGCATCTGGAGCTAGAGGTGTAAAGGAGACCTGCACAGGCCTAGGGGAGGACTCCTGCTTTGCTACATCCCCTGCTGAGGGTGGCCTCGGTCGGGATTGGGCTCTGGGCTGGGGTAGCCTGGGGCATTAAGCCAGGCCCGGGAAAGGGCCGCCAGGGAAATGTAAACACAGAGAGGCTGGGGCAGCTGGCTGGGAGGGCAGTGGGTGCCCAGAGGAGCGGAGGGAGGATGGGAAAGGGTGTGTCTCCTGAGGCGGGGAGCAGGGTATGTCTTGGATGGGCAAAGAGTTCAGAGGAGGGTGTGTCCCGGGCAGTGGGCAGGAGAGCGGACCCGCTCCTTTCACAGGCAAGACATCCCCTACCCTCGAGGCACCGGCGAAGGGGGTGGGGACCGGGTGTTGGCAGCTGAACTCCAGGCCTGGGGCCTCCATGGCTCTGTCTTGGGAGCGCCCGTTAGGCCCAGACACGCAGGGCAGGGGGAAGGAGAGAGAGATGCCCAGGCTGGGCACCCGCACTGGAGCGCAGCCACAGGCAGTCGCTGGCCGCTGCAGCGCTCCATTCAGGGGCTCGGGTTACCGGCGCCGGCGGGGCCGGAGCGCCGCGCGCCAGGCTGGGGTCCCGGCGGGGGTACCTGTTGGGTGTCAGGGTCCGGGTCGCCCCCGCCCAGCCGGGCCAGTCCCTGGCGCAACTCGCGCACGTCCACGCGGCCATCCTTGTTACTATCCAGCTCCTCGAAGAGGCGACCCCAGCGCTGCCGCCGCTCCGCATCGCTCGGGCCCCCCCGCATGGCGCCCTCCCGGTGGGGGGGGGGGGGGGGGGCCCTGCCGGGGGCGGCTCCGCGGGGGCTTCGCGGCCCCCCCCCCCCCCCGGGGCCCCGCAGGGCCGGCTCCGCGGCCACTGCCACCGCAGCCTCCGCACCGCCCGCCGGGCTCTGGCACTTGCAGGAGGCGGCGACTGCTAGCGGTTGCCGCCCGAGCCAGAACTTGCGTCTCCTCCCCCGATCCGCTCGGGGGGAGGGGGCCGGAGGCGGAGCTGCGGGTGTGGGGCGGAATGCCGGGTGATGCTCTGGTAGTGCACGGGAAGCACCAGGGTTCATTCTGGGGAGAGGGGCTAGAGAGATCAGTGGTCTCAATTCTGCTCTCAGAGTTCCGCCTTGCGTGCCTCAGTTTACCCTCTGTCCAAGGGGGCGCAGTCGAGAGTTTTCAGATTTGGTTTCGTAATCCGTTTCCATTTGACCTCCTTCCCCTACTATTCCTCTTTAGGCACTAAGTTTCTCTTTTTCCCCAGACATACTGAAGAACCAACCCTACGCCACCCAGCCCTCCATCCGCCCGCGCGCTCTTTTCACATTCCCCACTCGGCCACTGAAACAGAAAATCAAGAAGCGCTGCTTGCGCCCTGAAACATCCCGCCCGCGAGCCTTCCTTTTCGGTCGCACTCAGACAGGGAAACGCAAGATCAACATGCGGCGCGGCTGCAAAGTCGGTTTTCTATTGGCCAGAGCTGCCCGAGCTGCGCCCGCCCACCCCACGTGGGCGGGGCTTCCGCGCCGGTACCCTGCTGCCTCGGGCCCCTGCAGCTTCAGGCGTGCTGGGCAGTCTTAAAGAGGCCGCGGCCGGATTCGGTTGCCGTGCCGACTGCTCTCTCCAGACCAACCTGGGGATCTCAGTGTCCCAGGCATCTCAGTGTCCCAGGCGCGAGTGCGGATGAGGACCGGGAAGCCGAGCACTGGAGGCTGGCCACCAGCCTGCGGCGCTCGCTGCACCTGCCGAAAGTCCCTCCCACTGCTTTCGGGCGCAGTTTCTCGAGTCACCATTAGGAGGAGGGGCGGCCAGACCACTTGGCGAAAAATAATAATAACTAACATTGATTCACGGCATTGCACAGTCCAGGCCTTTTACTCACGCCTCGAATCATCCTCGCCAAAACCTTATAAGATGGGTGGGACTGGCTTTCCCACTTCACAGAAGAGGAAACAGAAGGTTAAACTGCTCTACCCAGGCCACATGCCCAGTGAGTGGCAAAGCGGGGATTTAAACAGACCTGGAATTAACCAGACCCATCGCGCTATACTCTAAAAGTGATTCATTTCCCTTTAACCATTGCTCTTCACCCTAGAGTTCCCAGGGGGGTGGAGGTCTTACTATCACCGTCCTTTATCGAAAAGCACAGCCATGAGGGCAAGCTTACTTTTGCCCAGACAGGTGTGCTCAGACACACCTGTGAGTCCCAGACCAACGGCCTCTTAGAGAGGGCCTGATGTCCAAAGGTCAGAGTGTCCTCTTGGAGGTCCCCTCACAGATGTTTTCTTCATAGATGGTCCTTGCAGCCGCCCCCAACATGGGGAATACAGATGTTTTCCCAGAGAAATGTCCCAAATAGGTGTTTTCTCACAGACACGTCCCTGAGAGGTGGGCCTCCACACACATGAGCCTCTGTCCTGCTGCCCCCCAACCCCCGTGAAGCTCCCATAGGCTGCAAAATGAATGTGCCTCATGCAGATGTTCTCAGTTCTTTTTTTTTTTTTTAATTTGATCTAAATTCCCTGCAGAGGTTCTTCATACGAGGCTATATCCTTCATCTCACAGGTACGTTTCTCAAAAGAAATCCACCCAGGAATGCATTATACAGCTCACTTCCACCTGCCCCCCCCCACACCACCACATAGGTATGTTGCAGTTAATTGTACACCTGTATGGGTATGTTTCCATATACCTGGGTCCTATAAGATGTTCTAAAATGTTGGTGTGTCTCTTACGGGTCTTTCCAATACATTTCCACACAGGACTTCCTCATACAAGTGTTGTCCATTTCATGTGCAAGCCACGCAGGTGCGTTTGCAAAGCAAAGGTATCCTACACCAGAGTGCCCCATCAGGTGTTTCTTATAATGCAGGTGTGTTCTATACAGCTGTTTTCCGTGCAGGTGTGCTTGCACTCAGCTATATGCCAAATAGAGGCGATTCAATGCAGATGTCTCCCATAGGTGTTCTTCCATATCCACGCACATGTCCTCTATGCAGGTTGGCTCCCGGGCAGGTATGTACCGCACAGGTGTGTTTTTGTTAGGGGCCACCCATTCGGATCCGTCGCAGGCATGCCCCATGCCCCCGTGTCTCCACGCCGGGTTTATCTCCACCCTTGTGCGATCCTACAGATGCGACTGCAATGTCGGTGGGAGGTCTCTCTTACCCCTGCGCGCTTTCGTCCCTTTTTACTCTTCGGTGTTATGGAATAGGGTTCCGTTACAGGTGCGTTCCTGGCGCGGTCCCACCCCCGTTTGGCTCCGCCCTCTCGCTTAGGCTCAGGTGCACAAGCCGGAAGTGCGCTCCCCTCCCAGGTGAGTGACTAAACTTTCCGGGTCACGTGAGCGGGCGGAGCTGGAGGAGTGCGAGTTACCGACGGACGCACCGAGGGTTCGAGCCAGGGACCCGGACAGGGAACCTGAGCAAGGTCGAGGACGCCTGGGCCCGGTGGGGAGGTAGGACGCACGGCTTGGCCTGCCACCCCTTCCCCCCTTCCTCTTTCCTTTCCCCAGCCCGGGAACGCGCCGCCCGGAGTTAATCTTTAATCTCTGACCTCTGGCGGCGGGGGCGGGGCGGGACTCTGGGGTGCCCTGGGCGGGTCATCCCTCCCCTGGGCCTGCGCCCGGGTCTAGCCCCTTCCCCCATACCTTTCTCTTTCTCCCGCCCCAGGTGCCGGGTCGCAGGTACCCCCGGCCTGACATGCGATAGAAGCAGCGCGCGCGAGAAGCCCGGTCCCCAGTGCCACCAGCCTGTCGCCCGGCCCATGGCGAGCCCCGGCCTGGGGCTCCTTCTGGCGCTCGGCCTGCCGCTGCTGCCGGCCCGCTGGGGCCGGGCCCGGGGGCAAAGTAGGTACCGGTGGAGGGCGCGCGGGGCTGGGCTTGGAAGCGCGGGTTACCTGGGGCTTGGAGAGGTCAAGAACGGGGGAGCGGTCGTCGGATACCTTGAGAGGAGTCTACAGGGTCGATCAGGGTAGGGGCTTCTTTGGACGATTGGAGTTGGTGTAGAAATTCTCCAGTTCCCGAGGAAGGCAGTACTAGGGCCTGGGGAGAGGAGCCTGTGTACCTCAGTCTCAGTGTGGTTGAAGTGTTTTGGGCGGACTGGGAGCCAGGAGGAGGCCTGCCTGGGCCTCTGATCCCAGGTTGACCAGACTGGCCATAGGTGTGGACCCAGCCTTTCAGTGCTTGTATTTCAGTTTCGGGAACCCCGGGGGGAGGTGTGAGTCAGACACTCCAGGGAAACGCAGGATCCACCCAGATCCTTAAGGGCCAAGGGAAGGCTGGAGTGGTGGTGGGGAGGGGGCAGGGTCTGGCTTCCAGACATCATCTGTTATAGCAGACCCCAACTCAGCGCAAACAGCAGACTCCTGTGGGCTGATTGCTCACTGCTGGGCTTTGCTGGTTTGGGGGTGGCTAGAGGGGCAGGAAGGACTGGGCCAGCCCCTGCAGGCAGGGCTCCTACA
The DNA here is from genome assembly GCF_002288905.1 of Enhydra lutris kenyoni. Classification (NCBI taxonomy): domain Eukaryota; kingdom Metazoa; phylum Chordata; class Mammalia; order Carnivora; family Mustelidae; genus Enhydra; species Enhydra lutris. Next base: position 1,793,205 of record NW_019154170.1, on the reverse strand, counting down.
GTCTCTATCAGGACAGAAGACTCAGAAAGGCAGAGCTCTAACCGAGGGATGCCCAAGGAAGGTGCCAAGATGGGAAGGATAGATAAGGATTAATTCGTACTCTTTACCTACCCCCTCCCTACAGTGCTGGATACCCGTATAAATGAGAACGGCACCGTTACACCTGCTGAGCCAGGCTCTGGCTCTGATGGGGCCCTGGTGAGTTGGGGTTTTAGGAGGAGGGCAGCAGGGAAGTTACTCAGGCATCCCACGTGTAGCAGGTGAAGGGGCCCAGACTTCCAGAGGTGGCAGGTGCTTGGGAGGGGGAATCCCAGGTGGGGGTGGGCGATGGTGGTGGGACATTGGGAGCCCTGGATGCATCTCAGATGAGGTTGGACAGTCAACCTGTCCCCTCTCCTGCAGTCTCAGGGGGCCATCACTGCCATCATTGTGGTCTTCTCCCTCCTGGCTGCCCTGCTTCTGGCCGTGGGGCTCGTGTTGCTGGTGCGAAAACTGCGTGAAAAGCGGCAGACAGAGGGCACCTACCGGCCCAGCAGCGAGGAGCAGGTGGGTGCCCGCGTACCGCCGCCCCCCAACCTCAAGCTGCCGCCCGAGGAGCGGCTCATCTGAATGCTGGGGCCCGCTGCAGCCACCACCACTGGCCAGGACCGCCCGGTGCTCGCTCACACACAGCAGCTGCCACCAAGACAACAGCCTCTGAGGGTTCAGGAGGACTTGGGGGGCCACGGGGCACCTGCCTGGCGGGCTCGGTGAAGCATGCCACCTCTGCTTGACTCTGCCTGCAGTTGGGGATGCCGGGGCTGGGGGCCGCCTCCGCGCTTGCTGCACCATCTTCGATCGGCCTTCTGTCCTGCTGCCACACAGGCCCGACAAAGCCTCTCCTTTCCTTTCAGTTCAACCATGCAGCCGAGGCCCGGGCTCCCCAGGACTCCAAGGAGACAGTGCGGGGCTGCCTGCCCATCTAGGTCTCCTTGTCTATCCGTCTTCCTTGCTGTGTGACCTTGGGGGAAGGCAGAGCCCTCTCTGGGTAATCAGACCTACCCAGTGCTTAAGAATAGCAGGGAAGAAGGTGCTTTAAAGACTCTGTCCCTGAGGGCAAGGGAGAGAGAGTGTACTGCTCACATTTTATATACATACACACATACATACATTTGGTAGTGAGATATAGTAAAAGCTTTTTCTCTTTGAGCTGATGGGGGCAGGAGTTAGTCTAGATGGAGGGAACAAACACAGGGCTCATAGGCTGTTGAGAGATGAATCGTAAGGTTTCAAGGATCCTAGGACTAGGAGGGCTTCCTGGAAGGGAGGGGCTTTCAGCTACACATCAGAACCAGCTGGAGGCTGCCCCAGGAGGAAGGAAATGGATGGGGTACATTTCTGAGCAGAGAAAGAGCCCCCAGATAAACTCACCAGGAAAACCAGCTTTGAGTTCTTGTGGCTTTATTGAAGGACTGGGGTCTCTTCCAGGTCCCTGATTCTTAACCTTCAAAACACTTTTTAAGCTCAGCCACTCTGGGCCGGCTCCAAGCCTGGGGTTCCTGCCAGTTGGCAGGTGCAGCAGGGGATCTGAGGGCCCCTGGCCCCTCTGGGAGCTGGAGGTGAGCGTGCTCTGCCTGTGGGACCTCAGAGGGCTGGGATCTGGGGTTCTCTGGGGAACCAGGATCTGAGGAAGAATCAAGGGGTTGGGATGTCCAGGTAATATCCAAGTTGGGCTTTGTGGGGACCAGAAGTTGGGGACTTTCCAGAGGGCTGGAATGGGTGGATGCTGTGGAGAGCTGGGCGCAGGGGCTCTCCTGGGCCCTGGGATCTTTGGCTGCCTTGGGGGAAGGAGAGAGATGTAGGATTAGAAGATGGGGCTCAGGGTCTCCTTGGCTGCTTGGATCCGCGGAAGCCGATGAGGACTGGGACGAAAAGATGATTTCTTGGCTGGCCTCCAAGTGTGGCTGGGAAATAGGGTCCTTTGAGGAGGTCATGGCGTCCAAAGGCTGGAGGGTTTGCAGAGATGGCAGGTCAGCAGGTAGGGACAGGGGCTGAGGCTCTGGTGGTTTTTCCTCATCTGGTCGCCATCTTGATGTTCCTGGGATGTCAGGCTGGATAGGGGTGGGGAGATGGGCAAGTTGCTGGCCTTCAGAAGCTGGAGGGGCTGGGAAGAAAGATGGACTAGAGGGGGAGGACTGGGGGGCTCTCACCAAGCTGAAGCAGCTGTCTGGGTCCCTTCTGTGGCAGCAGTCCAAGCTCTGGCTGGGCCGCAGGCCCCCCGTCCTGCTGGCTCCCATGCTTAGACTGTCCAGAATCTCACTCAGCAAATCCAGCTCTTCTCCAGACCCCAGGAAACTGCTGTCCAGAGCTTCCTCTGCCCATGGGTCCTGGGCATCCTCAAGGCTCAGAGAAGGTGCCCTGGGTAAGGATGGGAGCCTCGGATGTCTGCCCAAGACCCCAGTCCTGACTGGGCTCCTCTGGAACTTCTTGAGTTTAGGCACCATCCTCCCCATGGGTCCTAGCCTCCCACTTCCAACTTTGCCCCCTCCCCACTCCCAGCCTTTGAGTCTTACCCTTCCTCCAGGGACTCAGAAGGGCTCTCCAGGCCCCTTCTTCTGCTAGGGCGCAGGGGCCGGTTCTGCAAAGGACAGATTTGGAGGGCGGGGCCTCAGGAACTACAGAATCAGGTTTCTGGAGGAGGGTGAGTGTTAAGTGGGTTCCGGATATTGGGGTAGGTGAGTGATAAGTCTGGGTGGAGGCAGAATGGGAGGAGGACTAGGTGGTAATTCCAGGTGTGAGCCTTTGCGGTGAGGGGTGGGGTGGGGGGACACAGGTACCTTTCCAAAGTGCTGGGTGATAGGCAGGCGCTGCTGCAGGCGATCTGATCGGCTGGTGAGGGACAGGGCTCTCAGGGAACCCCCCCTTTGCAGGCCAGAGTCCCCATCCTAGGAAGAGGGTGGGTGAGCCAGGAGCCCCTTCTTCCACTGCCCCAGCCATTGGCTACTGGCCTTACCTTGTACATCAGAAGGCTCTGCACACCCTTCAAGCTGCTCTTGGCCTGCGGAGGAGCCAAAAGAGAATTAACCTCCTTGGTGATTTGACCCCGAGCATTTTGACAACTCGGCTCTCCATCCCATAGGACAACTGCCTTGCCCTCTGTTCACATTTGTGCCTCACAGACAGTCACAATTCTCCATGCACCACCTAAGAAGTCAACCCAAGTGTTCCCAGGGGACATAACCACTGAATGAAATGGGGAGTGGCAAAAATGGAACATTGTAATAATGTACCAGCATTCAAAAACCAGGCAAGTGAATAAAACCTAAGGGACAATTTGGAGCTGCAGACATTGGCCACAGGACACTTCGGGGCTTGGAAGACAAGGAAACCGAAGGGCAGAGGCTGGGACTGTAGCGTCGGTGGACAGAAGATGTTCACCAATGAAGCTGGGTTGTCAATTTCAAATAGGGAAGAAACGATCCTGACAAAAGTAGGCAAATGGAGAATAAAAGCAGGAAAACTTGTTAATGGCTTAACTGCTGGTTTGGTTCTGATCAAAATGTTTGCACTTTAAATCGGGGTGGGGGGTAAAATGTCCTGCTCCCATGAGGGGTTGACATGTGCCTTGTCCCCTTGTCTTTGTCATCCCGGTAAGTGGCCTGTCTACTGTAGCCTCACCGAGCGGTACATGTTTCTGACAGCTGGTTGGGTCTTGGCCTTGACAGAATGCAGGAGGGCACCACCACCTTTCTGGGGAGAGAGAACAGCAAGGGAGAGAGACTCAGTACCCTGGGGTTACCCATGACTCCACCTCCCCACCCCGGCTGTGTGATGCTGGACAAGGCCCTCTCCCTAGGCGAGTCTCAATATCTTCACTTCTGTCTGTAAATGAGCATAATGATGACCCTCCCTGGGGACTGTTATGGAGCTAAGTCAGCCCTAAATAAACGCTAAACACGTGTTCGGTGTTAGCTACCTTTAGGTTGTCTGCCCAGAGCTGGTAGGAGCGAACAGCGCCTGCAATGAGGAGACGTGGTCATGGCTGGTACGCAGAGGTTGGGGTGCTGGTGGGGCGGGGGCTACGGGCTAGGCACAGGGCTCACCTGAGGAGCCCCCGCTGCAGGTGATCTCCTGCTCAAAGAGATCTGAGAAGCCCTCTCCCGTGTTCAGCTTCTCCAGTCGGCCTTCAATGAACTGGGGGAGGAGGAAGGGTCAGAAAGGGCTGCCACCAACGCATCCGAATTCGGAGACTCAGGATTCTACCCACGCAGAAGTCACCCCTGGCCCCTCCAGGGATCCACCCCCTAGGACTCAGGAGTCTGGAGCCTCCTCAGGATGCCAGAAGCCCAACCCTCTCCCCGCTGCTCCTGTCTGAATCCGTCAGGGACCAGACCCCGCCCCTCATAGGGACCCGGAAGTCGGACTCTGACACTCCTGACCGGCCCCCCTCCTTTCGGTGATCCTGGAAGAAGTCGACCTCATCTTCAGGGACCCGAGAACCTATCCCAACACAGATGGACCCTAGAGTCCAGTCCACCTCCGAAGAACCCAGGAATCCGGCTCCACTTCTCCCCTATGTCCCTGCAACCCCGGAGTCCCCGCCCGGCTCCTCCCCAGCAAGGGGAGCGCGCACTCGCGACCCGCCCCTTTCAGTGTCCCGCACGTACAGTACAATCCCGGAGTCCCACTCCAGCCCCGGATGCTATATCCTTAGGGACCCAGGGATTTAATCCCACCTCAATCTCCCCAGGAACCTGGGAGTAGATCTTATCCCCAGGAGTCAGGGGCTACCAACTTCAGGGAAACGGTAGTTGCGTCATGCCTCCCCGACCCGGGGACCCTGAAGGGTGGGACTCCGCCGGACCGCCTCTAGTCTCCCCTGTAGTACTCAGGCGTCCGTCCCTCTAGCTCCAGCTCGCCCCCCAGGGACCCAGGATTTTCCGCTCTCGCCCCGCCCCCCGGCGCCGCCCTCAGGGTTCTGGCGCACCTGTTTGAACAGCTGCAGGTGCACAGCCCGTCGATGGAAGGCCTGCAGGGGCGCCCCGGGCTTCTGGGCCAAGAAGGCTTCTTCGCTGAAGGTCACAGGCTGGCCCTAGAAGAAATACCCGCGACCTAAACTTCCGTGGCTCTCCTGGACCCCAGCTGTCTCCCTTATTCTACCGTGTGTCTATGCAGCAAACTTAAAATGGGACCAGAATGGTATCTATCTCATCAGACGGTTGTGAGCATTAAATGAGATATAGTGACAGTAAAACCTAGCATTTGTCGAGTGCTCACGATGTGCTAGGCACTATCCAAATATTTTGCGCATGCCCATTCACTGACTCCCATGACCCTTTTGTGCGGGTACTTGTGGGATTCCATTTGACGGATGAACAAACAGAGGCACAGAGTTAGCACTCCATAAAGGCTAGGTATTATTATTGTTGTTGTTCCTTCAAGGACCCAACAGGCCTCTCCCTTAGCCTCTCCACTGCTCACCGGGCTGCAGATGAGCGCGTCGCGGTAGCCCCCGAAGAGCAGAGCCTGCGCTTTGAGGAAAAGACGGGAAACCCCTTCCCCGGGTGCCAGCGCAACCTTCCTTAGCCGCAGCCTCAGCAGGGACACCTGCGGGACATTGGGAGGCTGTGAGCGGGCGGGTGTGAGGCCTCGGCCTCCGCGACGAGGCAGGAGCATAGAAGGGGCTGACACTGACCACGTCTGGGGGCAAAGCTTGCACGTCGTCGAAGGGCGTCTCCAAGGTATTGGAGTCCACGTTCATGACCACGACCTCCTCCAGAGCTTTCTCCCGCACTCTCTGCGTTGGGGAGTGGGGGTGGGGACGGCCGCTCAGAGCCAGAGGATCTCTGGCCCGGGCGGTTCTTGGGAATGCAGGAGGAGGGGAATCCGGTCCACCGCTGCGGTCCGGGTCCGCCCCCACTCACCTCGGCGAGACTGGAGTGCACTCCGATGAGGTAGGGCATGGGCGCACTGCAGAGAACCGAGGGGACAGGTCATGCGAGCGCCGTCCCACAGTCTCCGGGACCCCTGGGCTCTTCCCCAAGTCCCGCCGCTCCCAGTCTCCGCCCCTCACCAGCAGTAGTCTAGCAGGTGCGGCGGCAGCGTGGGGATCAGCACGTGCTCCCAGTGCATGGGGTACAGGAGGGCGCAGGACGCGTGGACGCACGATGTCAGCTGTGGATACATAGGGGTGCCGTGGAGTCAAGGACTGGACATACCTCCTCCCCAAGCTTCAGGGAGGGCGCAGGACGCGTGGACGCACGATGTCAGCTGTGGATACATAGGGGGCCGTGGAGTCAAGGACTGGACATATCCCTCTCCCCAAGCTTCAGGGACCCTCTTTGGGATGGTGGCTCTCCTGGCTCCATTTCCCACGTCCCCAGGCTTCTGTCCCTATCTCCCCCTCCTCGCCCCTTCCCCACGAACTACTGGGTAAGAGGTGGAAATTCAAATCCCTTTAGGAATCCTGTGAAGCCCAAGAATTCGGCAAATTGCAGTGTTTGGAGCTGGTGGGGCCACTACTCAGCAGGTCCCAGTCGTTCCCTTTAGGGGGCGGAGCTAATATGCAACCCTCCGGATCTCTCCCCTCAGTGGTAGAACAGCCCAGTAACTCCACCCCTAAGAGGCGGAGCTAGAGTTAGTTCAGCTTCCCTCGGTCCCTAGGGATGGAGCTCGCGTTTGTCCTGCATTCGCGACCTCCGTCCTCCTCTTAGGGACGAAACTACAATTTAGCGCTCCCTGGGTGCATTCCCCCCGGAGGGGCGGAGCCAGCCTTGTTTCGGCCCCTAGTGGGTGGGTCTGGACTAAGCTCTCCCAAAGAGGGGGCACTACAGCGCAGCCCACTCTGATTCCCCCCAGAAGGGCGGAGTCAGGATCCAGAACAACCCTGATTTTCAAACGGGCAGAGCCAGGACTTTGCCTCGACTCTCACGCTGTGGAATTAGAGCCAGGAATCTGCCCCACCGTCCCGCCCCCAGGGACCAAGCCAGGCCTGGGCCCCACCCGCGGCCCGGCTGGCCCCGCCTCACGGTGCTCAGCTTGCTGGCGATGAGTAGGACCCTTCTCTCCGCCAGGAGCGCGGCGAACAGCCCCACGATGTTCTCGTCGGTCACCGCCACCACCAGCTCCGTTAGGTTCCTCTGAGGATCGGAGAGAAGCGCTGGGCGCATGGGACCGCGGGATCCGACCGCCCCATCTGGGTGGGTTTCGGGACTCCCCGCCCCCCGGACTCCCCGCCCCCAGGACCGAACTCACGTTCTCAGGAATGGATGGCAGGCGGCCGGAGTCGGGGGCTACGAAGCAGGAAAGCTGGTGGGGGGCGATGGGCGGGGGCACTGATCAGTCAGGGGTCGGCCTCACCTGGGTGCCCAACCTAACCGGGTCCCCAGTTCTGCTCACCGGCCCGCTGTTCCCGGGGGCAGGGGGCGGGATGCTTTGCGCACTGGAGACAGTCACTCCGCGGCCCTGGGAGAGAGGTTGTGGCTATGTGGTCCTCAGGGCTGGGGTGCAGCTTCCCCATCCACCCAAGGGGGTCCCCCAGAGGCTGGGGCTACTCACCAGCTCGACTGACGCCTGAATCCCAGGCAGGGGCTGCTGCAGGAGGTTTAGGAGAAGTTCTTCAACCTCAGAGACCTGGGTGGGAGCGGGGTGTCTGAGCCAGGACGTGGGTTGGGGATTCTGAGGACCTTGACTGGGGCTGAGTGGTCTGGGAGGAGCCGAGGGTCTTAGGTCAGGCCTGGAGGTTCTGAGCCTGGCTGGGGGCTTGGGAGGGGAGGGCTGGGACTCGCACAGGATTAAGAAGGGGGTGCTGGTCTCACTTGGTCCTGGGCCAGGAGATCGCCCACTGTGTTCAGCAGCTTGTAGAACACCTCAAACCAAGGCAGGTGACTATAGGGAGAAAACAGGTTCTATGAACTACCCCTAGGCCAGGGCCCTTCCCACCCCCACCCCAGAGCCCATACCCCACACCTGAGGATGCAGAGGCAACTGTGGGCACCAGCCCGTAGGTGGCAGAAACCGTATCGGCGGGTGCCACTCAGGTCGGTGAGGGCGAAGGTGAAATGCTGCACAGCTGCACTCGGGGGTTCCCTGCAGGTGGGAAGGGCTCTCAGAGACCTGAGGGTCCCAGCTCCCTGATCTGTCCCCCTCACCCAGCCAGTACTGTGTCCACCAGTCTGAGTTCCTGGGTCCCTGAGTGTCCACTTCTATCCGTACCTTTCCACATCAAAAGGGAAGCAGAATTTAGGCACCATCTGCATAGCCTCCTGGGGGTGGAGAGAAGCACATGCCGCTTGACAGCCCACCCCTGGCCAAGACAGTCTTCTGCCTTGGGTAGACTGGCCCGGGTCCAAGGGGAGGAAAGAGCCAGCCTGCATACCTGGTCCCTGAAGTCTGGGGGGAACTGCCGCAGGATGGGGGGATCTGTGGGAGAGCAGGCTTCTAAGTGCAGGGCCCCAGGCCCATCCTCCAGGTCCCCACTCCCACCTGAGGCCCCTAACTCACCCTCCTGCAGGGAGGCAGGACAGGCTGCTTCAAAGAACCAATCGAACACGGCAGGTGGATCCCCTCTGTGGGACAGGACACGTGGGACATCGGCTCAGTGAGTCCAGGGGCTTGCTTCTGCTTGTGCAGTCATGCAATATGTGTGTCTGCAACACCACATGTGTGTGCGTGTGACAGGTGTAACTGTGTGTGTGTGCCCTCTGTGATTTGTGGCGGTGTGTACAGGTCATGTGCTGCTGTGTGAACAGTATTGTTGATTGTGTGTGCATGACTGAGAAGTGTGGAGCAGAATGAGAGTGTGACTCTGTGTGTGTGTGTGTGTGTGTGTGTGTGTGTGTGTGTGTGTTTCTATCCTGTGTCTGCCTGGTTGTCCAGTAGGTGTCAGGTGGGAGTGCAAGTGTGTGTGATCTAGCCCGTGCAAGTACAAATAACATGCACAGTTTCTTGCGCGGCTGTGAGTGTGGCCGAGTCAGTATGTGTGTGCCTGCCCGGGATCGTTTCGAGAGCAAGAGCGCCTGCCCGTGTTTCTCGGAGTGGGAAACTTCATGGTGCCCCAGGGGCTGACCCCAGACTTCTCATCAGAGCAAGGAGGGCCACAAGCCCTGGGCTGTGAGCCGTGCCCTCTCTGCCATGCTCCCTTGCCCCCCCCCACTCTGCCCACCCCACAGAGGATGCTGGGACTTGGGCTCTGGGGGAGAGACAGAGAGACCTGAAGAGAGAGAGTGGACGGATGGGTCTCGCTGCAGACACACACAGCCTCTGACACCCCGCCATGGGCACCCCGAGCTCTTCACCCTCCTGCCATGCGATCCCACACAAGCACCTGGGCACAAGGCCCCACACCATCTTCTCTCACCTCTTGGTCCCCTGCCGGCCCCCTGAAGCCATGTTCCCCATCTCTCTGATACACCAAGAGGTGCCTGCTCAGAGTTACAGACATGACTAAATCGCCGGAAGGCGAAAGAGAGAGAGAGAGGGAGGAAAGAGGGGCTGAGAGTGGCCTGAGAGTGCCTGAGAGTCAAGTTCACACTGCAGGCCGCTGAGAGACCTGCCCTAGTCCCAGCCACCTGCTGCTGTGGCTCTCAGCCCCTCCCCGGCCTTCCCCAGTTCGGCTCCTCTTGGCCCCAGCCCAGGCCTGCTCTGGGAGTCGTGGTCCAGAGAGTGGGGAAGGGCGCAGCTCTTACTCTGCTTTGGATCCCATGGTCCCTGCAGGGCCACCTCCGGCAGCGGGGCCCTTGCCCCAGGGGTCCTGGGGGCCTGTGCTTGCGCAGGGCTGGGCCCTGAGCCCGCTCAACTTCCTGTGTGGCTGGGAGAGGAAGTTTGACGGGGTGACGTCCTGGAGGGAGGCCCCCGCCCCCACCCACTGTGAGAGACCCAGGCATCCTGCCTCCTAGCCTTCTGAGGGTAGGGTGAGCATGGGTGGCAGGCTCAGAGGCTAGACCCCCAGCACCGCTCTGCCAGGCCAAAGCACCTCTAGTCCGTGACATCACACCCAAGCCTTCCTCTCTCTGGGGCAGCCAAAGAGTCACAATTTGCCTGAAATGCTTCCTCTTTTTCCTCAACTCTTCCTTCCTTTGGCCCATCAGCACCGGCCATTCCCTGTAGGACCACCAGAGGGAGCCAGGCTGGAGAGTGGACAGAGGGGAGCCAGGGAGGTGAACGTCCCACAGACAGAGTGTCCTCACGGACACACAAATCCAGGAGTGCAGAGGGACAGCACACATCCAGAGAAGTCCTTGCCCAGCCATGTGACAGATGCAGAGGTGACACACAGGTGCAGCCAGCAGCTGGTTCCAGACAAAGACTACAGACCACAGCTGTGGGTACAGACAGGACCATGGAAATACAGATCTGGACAAGAGACAGAAGTGCATAGAGTGCAGATACAGAGAGAACAGTAACAGAGGGACAGACATGATCAGGACCCCGCCCCGAGCCAGAGTCATAGCCAGACATAGTCATGCACACGGAGAGAGACCCATCCAGACACCCCCAAGCAGAGTTGCAGACCCGGAAAAAGACAGAATGCAAGTGGACAGACGGCCACCTTGTCCTTGGGAAGCACAAGGACATACTTGCAGGCACAAAGGCAGAACACAATACAGGTACCCATGTTCACGCACATACACAGAAAACCCCAGAGGCAGACCGAGGGAGTCCAAATTCAACAGACCCTGTGAGAATCCTTGGCCTCCTGAAAGGTACTGAGAAGGTCTGTATGGATATAGGTGTGCACAGGTGAGAATTCACATGCCTGGCATGTCCTGGGGGAGTCTGGAGGTGGGCGTCTGTGTGGCTGTGGGGTCTGTGTCTCCTCCATCAGACTGTGTAAAGATGCAGGTGATTCTGTGCATGTCTTTTGTGACTGTGTTTACACCTCTGATGTGTGAACTCAGAGTGGGATTCTCTGGGCAGCTCAGAGTTGTATCTGGAATGTAAATGGGTATGGTGCCTGTCTCACAGATCCTGTGATGTCTCAGTGAGAGAATTCATGTAAAATGTTTACTATGAGGCCTGAATCAAGCTTTTTTTTTTTTTTTAAGATTATTTATTTATTTATTTGACAGGCAGAGATCAGAAGTAGGGGGAGAGGCAGGCAGAGAGCAGGAAGCAGTCTCCCTGCTGAGCAGAGAGCCCGATGTGGGGCTCGATCCCAGGACCCTGGGATCATGACCCGAGCCGAAGGCAGAGGCTTTAACCCACTGAGCCAGCCAGGCGCCCCCTGAATCAAGCTTTTGATATGCTCTGTCTGTTATTGTGGGAGGAAGGTCAGCTGAATGTTTAAGAAAGTGACCTTGGAGTCTCAGAGACCTGAGTTCAAGGGCCTGACTCCATTCTTTAATGTCTCCCTCCTTTAATGACCTTAGGCAAGTCATTTGACTTCTCTGTATTAATTAACTATTGCTGTGTAACAAATCACCCTAGAGTCAGTGGCATAAGAGAACATATATTTGTCATCTGATGGTTTCTGTGAGGGCCAGAACTCAGGGCACAGCTTATCAGAATCTTCTACTGCGGGGTCTCTTAGCTGTAGTAAGGAGCCTAAAGGGCTGTGGTCTCATCCGTAGGACCAGCTGGGGAAGGGACTGCTTTGAAGCTCGCTATTTAGTTGTTGGCAGGACTGGGTTCATTGTGGATTGTTGGACCGAGCATCTCAGGCCCTCACTGCCTGCTGGCTAGAGGATACCCTTGGTTCTTTGCCATGTGGACCTTCCCAACATGCTGCTTTCTTCACTACTGCAAGCAAGCTGAGAAGGCCACAGAGCTCATCAAGATGGAAGTCCCAGTCTTTTGTAACCTGATCTTGGAAGTGGTGTCACAATACCTCTGATGTACCCTGTTGGTCAGAAGCCATCACCAGATCCAGCCCCACACTCAATGGGAGGGGATCACCCAAGGGCGTGAGTAGGGGAGATGGGCCTCCTGGGGCATTAGTCTGAGAAGCTGCCTTCTGTACTCTCTCCTTCATTCTTCTCTCTGTAGAAGGAGGAAATTGGGACATCTACAGTGCGCTCGCTCATTCATGCAACAAAGAATTACTGAGGGCCTGTGTTACATCAGGCTGTTCTAGGCACGTGGTGACCAAGGTAGACAAGGTTCCTATTGTTGTGGAGCTTACATACCCGTGGAGAGGCAAGAGGACAGACAAAAGAAACAGGTGTGTAAATAGACAAGATAATTTGTGAGTTAGCAATAGGTGCCATCAGTGAAATGGAACAAGATAGCGGATGGAGAGGGGCTGGGTGCTAATTTCTGTTTGCCAAGGGCAGGCTGCTCCGAGGAGGTGACATTTGAATGGAAAGCTGTAGACCAGAAGTGGCCAGTCGTGAGCACCTCTGGTAGCAGAATGGCATGCACAAAGGCCCTGAGGTTGAATCAAGCTTGATTGGATTGAGCACAAAAAGGTCACTGCAGTTTCAGCTTAATGAGTGTGGGGGAGGGTGATAGGGATGGAGTCAGCAGCGGGTAGAGACCAAGGTGAGAATTTGGGTTTCAGCCTGAGTGTGAGGAGAGTGGTGGGAAGGTTTGAGCTGGGGAGGGACAGTCTCTTATTTGCATATAAAGGCTCCTCTCTGGCTGCTTTGGAAGGAGGACTCACTTCAGGGTGACTGGGGTGGCAGAAGGGTGTCCAGGAAAGCGATTGCAGGGAGGTTTCTGAATGTGGAAAATGGTGGCTTACACCAGGGTATAGACAAGTGGGGAGAAGGGGTCAAATTTGCCATACATTTTGGAGACGCAGACAGTGAGCCTCAGCAAAAGATAGGAAGTGTGTGCAGGGCATAGGAAACGAGGAATCAAGGCTGACTGCTAGCTTTGGGGTTTGAGCAACGGGATGGTGCCATTCATTGGAGAAGGGGATGTTTTGGGAATAGAAGAGGGAGTTCTTTTGGGGCCACGTTAGGTTTTAGATGACAGAGAGAGCCAAGTTCACTGCCTCATCCATTGTCTTTCTGCTCCACCACCCCTCACTGTGCTGAGCCTGCTGAGCTGTGGGTTGGTGGGGGTGGGGTATCCAGGCTGTTGTCTCTACACTTCCTCCTAGCTGCGGTGGGATCCAGTCAGCGGGCTGGAAGGCCAGTCTGGGTGTGGTGGGCGAGCATAGAGTGTGGTGGAAAGAGCTGACTGGTTCTCAGCATCTCTCCTCCTTTCTTCTCTTCCTCCTGGTTTGCGTGCCTTTGGTATTGCAGAAGTGAGAAAATTAAAAACAAAACAAAACAAAATGCTTCCTAGACTTCTTCCCAGCTCCAGTTCTGGTTGCAGATGAATTTCTACCAAGGAAAAATGCTCATAAAATTTGGAAGGCAGAGAGGCAGAACTCTGTGTGTGTGTGCGTGCCTATTTCCAGCTTTGCGGGTGTTGGGAGATGTGCTTGGATTCGGTAATTCTGGGGGCAGCCTCTCAAGTCTCTACCTTTCTCACTGAGTAGAGGAAGCAGCTCCCTGATGGCCGAGCTCTGTGATGTTCCACATGATTCCAGGGCTACTAAAAAATGTGCTCTTATGAGCAGCACCAACCCCATCAGCTGGGAGCTTGTTAAAAATGCAAAGTCTGGGGGTGCCTGGATGGTTCAGTCAGTGGAGCGCGCAAGTCTTGATCTCGGGATGTGGGTGTGAGCCCTGCGTTGGGTAAGGGAGATTACATAAAAATAATATCTTAAAAAAAAATATGCAGTCTTGGGCCCTACTCCCCCAATCTACTACACCAGGAACTCTATGTAGAACCCAGGAAGCCATGCTCTAGCCAAGTTTTCCTGTTGATTTTAATTTTTTACATTTTCTTTTTAAAAATGTAAGCTCTACACCCACCTTGGGGCTTGAGCTGATGACCCCGAGACCACGAGTGTGTTCTACCCGCTGAGACAGCCAGGCACCCCTTCTTGGTGATTCTTTTGCACATCAAAGTTTAAGAAATACTGGCTTACAACTCACTTTCAGTCCCTCCAACAATGTTACAAGCCCCTAAATCCTTGCATTAAATCCCTTTCTGCTCCAAATGCCTACCACAGTCCTTGCACTGAGCTCTGGCTGATAAAGGGGAATCAGAGTTCGAGGCTTCACCGGGTCAGCGCCTGGACTCTGGCTCACCGCTTCACAGCTGTGGGCTTCATGCAAGAGACTCCTTCCGGCAAACTGCAATTTCCAAAGATGGTCACAGCCACGTCTCCCATCCCATATGCCCTTCTGGAATCTTGCCTCCAGTCTACATCCCAACCTCTCGAACCTGCGTAGGCCTTCCTGAGCCTGTTGGTTAGGAGTCTGGAGGACACTCTCTGACTTCTGAAGGTAGTCAGGCAAATGCAGTGTATTCTGCCTTGCTCTCTTGCGATGGTTGCTGGGGGCGGGGTGCGGGGACCAGTCACCATGCTGTGAGGATCCCCCAGCAGACTACAGAGGGAAAGTGATGCCCTCCTCCCACCCCTTCTGAACAAATCTAGGCTCAGAGAAGGCAAGTGGCTTGCCCTACTCAGTTACCCCACTCTCCGGGGATGGGACGCTGAAACCTCTATCCCGCTCCCCAGCACCCCCAGAGCAGATGCCCCGTCCCCACCCCCTTCCATCCCGTCCCCACCCCCTTCCATCCCAAAAGGCTCACTTGCCAGATGGCGCAGGATGACGAAAAATGCACAGGACAGAAACAGGGCAGGACACCGTTTATTAAGCTGAGGCGAAGGGAGGCGGGAGGGTCGAGGGCACAGCGCCTTTGGCACGCACGCTCCCAGGCTGCAGCAGCGGAGCAGCGGCCGCCCTCCACCACCCCTGAGGGGGGAACCGAGGTTGGCGAGAGCTGGAGGGGAGGGGAGGGGCGCTCGGGGAGCCAGAGATCAGAGGTGAGGGGGAGCTCAGTAGGAGGGGTGGACGACAGTCAACTGGGGCTCATAGGTCTGGGGGCGCCATTGGGGTTCTTGGGGGAGGTCCAGGAGAAGGAGCGCAAGTGGGGGCGGGGAGGGAAGGCTCACGGGTCAAAGGTCAGCTAGGGCCCGAGCGGAAGCGGAAGCAAGCAGAAGCGGAAGCAGCAGCCGCGAGGTTCCAGGTTCCTGGGGGCCCTAGGCCACCTCCTCCTCGGCCTCCTCCTCGAACTCGCCCTCCTCGGCCGTGGCGTCCTGGTACTGCTGGTACTCGGACACCAGGTCGTTCATGTTGCTCTCGGCCTCGGTGAACTCCATCTCGTCCATGCCCTCGCCCGTGTACCAGTGCAGGAAGGCCTTGCGCCGGAACATGGCGGTGAACTGCTCGGAGATGCGCTTGAACAGCTCCTGGATGGCCGTGCTGTTGCCGATGAAGGTGGCGGCCATCTTGAGCCCCCGCGGCGGGATGTCGCACACGGCCGTCTTCACGTTGTTGGGGATCCACTCGACGAAGTAGCTGCTGTTCTTGCTCTGCACGCTCAGCATCTGCTCGTCCACCTCCTTCATGGACATGCGGCCGCGGAAGACGGCGGCCACGGTCAGGTAGCGGCCGTGGCGCGGGTCGCAGGCGGCCATCATGTTCTTGGCGTCGAACATCTGCTGCGTGAGCTCGGGCACCGTGAGCGCGCGGTACTGCTGGCTGCCGCGGCTGGTGAGTGGCGCGAAGCCCGGCATGAAGAAGTGCAGGCGCGGGAAGGGCACCATGTTCACGGCCAGCTTGCGCAGGTCGGCGTTTAGCTGGCCGGGGAAGCGCAGGCAGGTGGTGACGCCGCTCATGGTGGCCGACACTAGGTGGTTGAGGTCACCGTAGGTGGGCGTGGTCAGCTTCAGGGTGCGGAAGCAGATGTCGTACAGGGCCTCGTTGTCGATGCAGTAGGTCTCATCCGTGTTCTCCACCAGCTGGTGCACCGACAGTGTGGCATTGTAGGGCTCCACCACCGTGTCCGACACCTTGGGCGACGGCACCACGCTGAAGGTGTTCATGATGCGGTCCGGGAACTCCTCGCGGATCTTGCTGATGAGCAGCGTGCCCATCCCGGACCCCGTGCCGCCCCCCAGCGAGTGGGTCAGCTGGAAGCCCTGCAGGCAGTCGCAGCTCTCCGCCTCCTTCCGGACCACGTCCAGGACGGCGTCCACCAGCTCGGCGCCCTCCGTGTAGTGGCCCTTGGCCCAGTTGTTGCCGGCTCCCGACTGGCCTGCGGAGGGGAGGGGCGGAGAGGGGGCATGCCCCGCGGTTATGGGGAGAGCTCGCCCTCCTTGCCACCCCCGGCCATGCTAGCGGTTGGATAATGAGGTTGTTATTTCGTTAGTATGATTGTTAGTCCTTCTCTCTGCTTCCCTCCTTGCCTCTCTTCATCCAGCAGCCAGAGGGATTTGGGTAAAACCCGAATCGATTCATGCCCCACTTTGGCTCAGAGCCATCCCACTTCAGCTCAAAATCCAGCTCCACTTTTTAGTAAAAACCCAGGTCTTCCCCTCAGCCTGCAAGGCCCTGCAGGACGGGCCACTTCCTCACAGCCCCCCACCTCTCACCCTCCCCCCCATCACTCTGCTCCAGCCACAGGGTCCTCCTTGCTGTTCCTCCAACACACCAGGCACATTTTTTGCCCCAGGGCCTTTGCACATGCATTCCCTCTGCCTGAAATGCTCTTCCAGCAGATACCCATGTGGCTCTCTCACCTCCTTCAGGACCTTATCACCCTCAGTGAGGCTCTCCCTGATCACTCTAAACAACTGGACCCTTTCCCATTTTTTTAATCCCTCTTGCCTGCTTATTATTTCCCCCCTGCAAACACTGACAAACCTGTGCTGTCCTATTAATCATGTTTATTGTCTGTAATCTCACAGGGAAGTGTGAGCTCCAGGAGGACAAGGATTAGTATTAGAATTCGTGCTGGTATTTTCACAAAAAGGTAACATTTCTTCTCATCCCCTCTCCTCTGACTCCACACTGGTGTGACCTCATCAGCCCTACCCTGGACTGGTTCCCACCCTCATCGTCATCTCTTATTTCCAGTCTGTTCTCCTCCAAGCCGCCAGAGGGTGCCTGTGAGCACCCGAGTCAGGTTACCCCCCTCTACCCACAAACCTCCAGGGTTCCCACCCCCTCAAGAGACAGGCAAAGTCCTCCCTGCAGCCCACAGGGCTTTGAATAACCTACCCCTACCCTGTCACCTCCCTGCTCTTACCTCCTCCCTCTCTCCCCCTTGCTCACTCTGCTCTGGCCACACAGGCCTCCTTGCTGTTTCTCCAGCACACCAGGCCTGATGCCGCCCCAGGACCTTTGCACCCGCTGTTCTGCTGCCTGGGATGCCCTCCCCCCCAGGTATTCACATGGTTGACTCTTCCTTCGGGTCTCTGTGCCATGTCACTGCCTTAGAGAAAATAGGATTGCCAGGCAAGCTGGCTCCACTGCCTTCCCTACCCTCTCTCCCAGAGACCATAGAATCTCTTAGCCCCGATGGAGCCAACCGTGGTCATCCTAGAATCCCTCACACCCTTTGGCCAACATTATTTAGTCCTTCCACAGCTAGATCCTCAGGACATATTGTGCGCCATA
This sequence comes from Enhydra lutris kenyoni, assembly GCF_002288905.1. Taxonomy (NCBI): domain Eukaryota; kingdom Metazoa; phylum Chordata; class Mammalia; order Carnivora; family Mustelidae; genus Enhydra; species Enhydra lutris. Next base: position 1,775,758 of record NW_019154170.1, on the reverse strand, counting down.
CCCACGCCATACCCACGCAGTATCATTATTGATACTGATTATATTGATCGTATCATATCATGATATTGATACATATCATTATTGATTTGATTGCTGACATCGCTTAGACCAGAGAGGGGAAGTCACTTGTCCAAGGTCACACAGCTTGTTCTGTCAATGCCTAGACTTCAGACTCTAAACCGGCTCTGAGGAAGAGAGGTTCCCTGGGGTGCTGGGGGAGAGGGTGGAGCTTGGGGTCTGAGGCCAAGTGGGTGTTATGCAGCCAGCCTGACTTAGGAGGCGCTGGGAAAGGTTTCAGAGAAAGTTGTTCACGGAGTGTGCTTGCTCCTTGAGTCTGAGTGCTGCAAATGTGTCTTGTTGTTTTCACTTCTGTTCCCTCTGTCTTGCACACCTTTCCTCCCTTCAGTGCTTCTTGGCACTGCTCCTGTTTTAGACAGCAGAAACTGATGATGATGGTGAAAACAACACTTGCTTATTTACCTTTTGCTCTCTGCTGGGCATTGTTCTAAGTGCTTTACACATATTAATGGCTTTAAGCCTGGCCATCCTGAGATCCCGATGAGTAGGTCTTTTTTATAACCCTTGTTTTAAAGATGTGGAGATGGGGCACAGAGATTAAAGAGCCCGGTGGAAGTCCCCCAGCTGACTCAATCAGTGGCTGACTTGTACTTATTTATCTTCTCTGTTGCCCATCTCCCTCCATCAGGAGGTTGGTTCCCTTAGGGTAGAGAGTTTCATCTGCTTTGTCCATCTGGGGGTACTGCTTCTGGTATGTGGTAGGTGCTCGATAAATTATTTGTGGAATGCATGAAATGGCAGAGCTGTCATTTTCACACAGGCAGTCTGGCTCAGGTCCATACTGTTAAATTCAAATGCCACCTCCTCCAGGAAGTCTTCTCTGCACCCTCCCCCATATCACATGCCTGTCCTGGACTCCCACAGTGGCCTGTGTGTCCCCTGTCACAGCCCTGACTGCCCTGCCACCTCCTCCACTGGGCTGTGGGTCCCTGTGAGTCTCCCATGCCATGTGGAGAATTTTCACCAAGCATTTGGAAGTAAAAGGAACAAGGAGGGGGCTTCTCGTGCCTAAAACTCACCAAACACAAAGTTGTCAGGCCGGAAGATCTGGCCAAATGGGCCAGAGCGGACAGAGTCCATGGTGCCAGGCTCCAGGTCCACCAGCACGGCTCTGGGAACGTAATTTCCTCCTGCAGGGAAGCAGATGGAGGGCAGCTGGGGTGCGGGAGTGCCAGGAACCAGCATCCTGTCCCCTCTCGGCCTCCCGGCCCCCACTCTGGCAGGTGCCCCTGAGCCCTACCTGTGGCCTCATTGTAGTACACGTTGATTCTCTCCAGCTGCAGATCACTGTCCCCGTGGTATGTGCCGGTGGGGTCGATGCCATGCTCGTCACTGATCACCTCCCAAAACTAGAGGGATGGTGGTTTTGGTGTTAAGGGCAGAGGGAAGGGAAACAGGAGGCCAGGCCTGTCCCTGCCTCTCTGGGTCCACGACCTTCAACGACCTCCCTAGCTGCCAACCTGTACCCCAGCAAGGTGAATGGGGGACCGGGAGGCATGGTGGGGAGGCAGGGATGAGGCAGCAAGAAGGGAGAGGTGGGGGCGGGGTGGGGCAGAGTCATCACCTCAACCTATCCTGCCGGCGTCAGCTCGCCTAGGCTGCAGCCGCGGGGAGGGGCAGTGTCTCTTTGTGCATGTGACGAGGACAGTGGGCCAGCTGTGAAGCCAGCTGTGGCCCGCGGACAGAAGGCTCGGCCCCACCCCCATCGCCCTCTTTGTTCCCGGCCTGGCTCTGCCCCCGCCCTCCTCCCCCAGCCGTCCCTGGGGTGCTGGCCTCCTGGGCACCCCATCCCGCCGAAGGGCCCAAGGTAGGGGAGCTCTGCAGAGCTCGCGGACCCGCTCCGCTACTCCCGGCGGCCTCCGACGCCCCATCCCCCGCGCACCTTGGCCCCGATCTGGTTGCCGCACTGGCCGGCCTGCAGGTGCACGATCTCCCGCATGGCGGCGGCGCTGATGGGGGACGCGGCGGCGGCGCTGATGGGGGAGCTGCGGCGGCGGGACGCTAGGCAGACGCTGCGGCGGCGGCGGCGAAGGCGAAACACGGTCCCTGCGCCCCCGGGGCGCCTCTATATGAGCGGGCGGGGCCCGCGTCACGGCGGGTCACCGGCCCGCTCCGCCCCCTGGTCCCGCCCCGGGACGGAGGTTGAGAGGGTGGAGGGATTACCCCCCTTCCCACGTCCAGCGCCTGGAGACCTCCGGGGGCACCGGCTGGGCCACTCCAGTGCCGCATGCTCCCCCACCGCGGGCCGTGGGATGAAGCCCCCCAAACTCCGCCGGACCATCTCCTCCTCCCACCCGCCGGCTCCCAGCCCGGCCTGGCCATCCGGCTCCTGCGGAGATCCGACTAAACAAGCACCCGAGACAGCCGGCCTCTCCCCTGCCCTCCTCCCACCTACCCCCAGGGCGGCCCTGCCTCAGTTTCTCATCCGTGGCCTGCCTCCCCATTCCATTTAGGTCTTATTTGCCAGAACCCTGGCGTCAACTGAGAGGACTCCTAGTGGGGCCGCGCTGGGGGCTCCGGAGTTGCGGTGTGTTTGGGGAGGGGGGCGGTCAGTCCCCAGAGGACTTGAAGCCGCATAGTAAGTAACAAGATTTTTCTTCCACGTTTGGCTGGGGATGCTTCTGGAAGGTGATGGAGGTTGTAGGGAACACTGTGCCCCCCCTCCCCCATTGGGCTTTGGGTCCGTGGCAGTTGGGGCCAGACCCAGCCTTGCCTGGGGTTGAACATCAAGGAGTAAGACTTCTAGCGGGACTATACACGGGGTGGGTGATGAGCACCCCCCCCACCCCCGCCCCTGGGGGCTGCCTTGCTCTCCCCCCCACCCCCATAGACCCCTCTCTGCTCCAGTATTGTCATTCATCACAAGGCCTTGTTAGCTGTATGACCTTGCACAGGCCATTGTCTTTGGCTGAATTTCCTTATCTGCAAGCCGGGGCAGTCAAGAGTGCCCGCCTGTAGGGCCACTGGGAGGGTCCCATAAGAGGGCCCAGTTAACAAAAAGCCGGCTCCAATTTTTCCTGGGAAGAGTAAACAATAAATTGTAGCTATTAGTGTTACAGTCATAATCAGGGGCTGGGAGAGACTTCCTGTGCTGACCCTCAAGGGAAGGCCAGACCTCTTGGGGCCACCTTCTCCTGACCTCTAACTCTGCCTTTCCCAGGAAGCCTCCTCCTCACCTCCTCCACATGCCCTGTGGTTTCCAGCTACTGTGGGGAGGGGGTGAGATCAGTCGGGTTGGCAGCGTGCCTAGGGCCTCACATTTGCCCGTGGCTTTTGGTTTTGACACCACCCCCCTTCGTTTTCAACAGGGGGTGATTCTGCCCTCCCAGGGCACACTTGGCAATGTCAAGCCTGGATGGGGCGTGTACTGGCATCTAGTGGATGAATGTCGCCAAAACATTCTACAGTGCCCAGGACTGTACAATCCCTCCGGGGCCCCAAGAATGATCTGGCACCCAATGGCAGTAGTGTTGAGTTCTGGGAAACCTTGTGTTGCCAAGTGGGAAAAAACTGAGACCCCCTAGCTCACTCTAGACCTCAGAATAGATTTCTGGTGGGTTAGACAGCTGTTACACGGTATAGACTAGGGGGACCCCCCCCCACGGGTCTGTGAGTCACTTCCTCTAACTGCCCCACTCAGATGTGTACTTAAATGCCTGCCGCAGCCTAGGGCCTCAGTAGGTCTGGAGGTCATGAAGGCAGTGTCTCTTTGGGTGGGGGGGATCGGTGGGATTCTGTAATCCAGGGGGTCGCTTGCTGCTCAACACCCTAATGCAAAGAAGTATGGAAACCCTAAATGTCAATAAGACCAAAGTAGAGAAACCCTGATTTAGACCTTTGAGGTTATGACCCAGTGTGTTGTTAACAGTTGATCCTGAAGACATGGAGGTTCACTGGCCCAAGTTAACCTGTATCAAAGTTCATAAACTCCACGTTGGCATTTCTTAAAAAATTTTTTTAACATACCAAGAGTCCTAAAAAAAAAACAAACCCAAAACATACAAATGGAAATGGCTCTGCTGGGAGGGCCTGAATTGGGGGTCAGCCCCAGAAAAATGGGGTTTCCTGTGTCACCCCACCAAGGCAGGATTGATCTGGGTTATGGACTGAGCCCTAGAGATCAGGGTTTCCTGGATTAATCCACCTGGAAAGAAACAGTTTCCAGAGAGTATGGCCCTGCGGTGCCCTTGACCTCTCTCTGCATCAGGGCATCCCTTGGGTTCCCTGGTGGTCTTTGGAACAGCAGAGGGAGGGCAAGGGAGGGAGAGAAAGGAGAGCAAGGTGCTGCTAGCACCTGGAGCTCCTGGGACCTGGCAATGCCAGAGATGGAGAGAGCCTGCTGGGAAGGGGGGGGGGGGAAGAGGGTTGGGGTGGGCTGATGTCATCTGTCTGTCCCCCATGGCTGCAGCTCCTAGGTCTGACCTCTCCCCTGCTGCCTTCCCGGGAGCTAAAAAGTGCCGGGTGTACCATGGCCTCCAGGCAAACAGACCCTCCCTGGTAGCATGGTATCACCGCCACCCAGAAAGCCATCAGGACTCCCTGCGGGAATCCGGAGACCAGATTATGCGAGTGGTGCCAGGAGTCCCAAGATCCGGATGTAGCCAGTGAATAGAGCCAGGGGCAAGAAAAGGGGGTGCATGGCGGGTCATTAAGAACTGGGTTTTCTGTCTCCAGGTGCCAGCCTGCCCACAGAACTGGGGGGCAGGTGGGCAGCATCTTGGAGCCCCAGGAGTGGCTGTGGACAGGGACTCCACCCTGCGGCTGCATTTTTTTTTTAAGAGTTTTATTTTATTTATTTGACAGGCAGAGATCACAAGTAGGCAGAGAGGCAGGCGGGGGGTGGGGGTGGGGAGCAGGCTCCCTGCTGAGCAGAGAGCCTGATGCGGGGCTTGATCCAAGGACCCTGGGATCATGACCAGAGCTGAAGGCAGAGGCTTTAACCCACTGAGCCACCCAGGCGCCCCCTGCGGCTGCATTTTTGCACCCACCTGCCTGCCTGGGCAGCCATGGTGTGAGGTAGGGGTTCTATCTTGCCAGTTTTGTATGAAAATGGATTTCTTGCATCCAAAGAGGCTATTGGCTCTGGCCCCTGAAACCATCACTGTGGGAGAGCTATGCTAGTAACGACACGCTAGCGCTGGGAGAAACGGAGGATGCTGAACCGAGGGTTTCCTGTGCAGTCAGGTGAGACCCTATGGGGAGGCTCATATTGTGGCCTGTACTCCTGCCTCTGGTCCATGTCACATCTCCAACTGAACGAGCCGGTCTCATCAGGGAGCCTTCCAAGAGCAGGCATCGGGCTCCTGATTTTGAAATGGAAAACAGAAAACGAAAGAAGTCCCATTTTAAAACGCCAGGTTAATTTACTTCCTTGGAATGAGCAGGAGGAATAGGGACCTGGCTGCTGAGCATTTCAGGGAGAAATCTGGCATCAGCACTTAGGGAATCCTCACGAGGTGGAGAATTCCCAGAGACCTAGAACATTCTGCGCACTAAAGTGACCACCCTTTCTGAGGTCTGCAAAACCAGGGAAGGCCCGTCTTCTAGTTCTATGTGACCTGTCCACCATGTAGGGGCCACATTGCCACCCCATCTGTGAGTCTCGAGGCATTGCCGACATGCACCCCAACCCCCGATCCACCTCGGGAATGCAGTCTGTTTTGTCTACTAGTAATGATAAGAGTGATGTTTAAGCCAGATCCTGTTCGAAGTGCTATGAGTGTGTCAGCTCGTTCAAGTCTGAGCCCATGAAACCACAGCCCTAGCAGGCAGGTGCTGTTTGCAAGCCCATTTTACAGATGCAAAAATGGAGGCTTTAGGGGGTTTACTATCTCATACACAGTGGAGGCTAGGAATAAAGTCCATACATTCCAGCTCCAAAGCCCCTGATCGTTTGTCACTTTGGCAGGCGGTAGTTACTTTGTTGCTTGGTCTTTAAAAAAAGAAAAATGAAAAAGAGCTGGTATTGTATGGTCTATCTTTCAGGAGGAAAATGTTGCTGGCGTGACCAGTAGCTGGTATGAGCCGTGTGACTGTGACGTGCTCCTTGGCCTGGCCTCTGTCTGTGCCATTGTGTCTGCCCACCACGTTGCCCAGATGCTCGGGGATGACTCCGATGTGTGCAATCTGATGGCACCACTCGAGTCTGTGCTTGCTTTGTCCTCTGGATCTGTGAGTCCTTGACTCCTTTCCAGAGGCTCCCTTCCCCCAGTACCTCCCCCCACCACTACTCCTCTCACTTCACTGCCCAGACCTTAGACCTCCACCTCCACTGGGTCTGATTTCCCTTCCCCCTACCCCTGGCAGAGCCCATCCCTGGGCATGAAAACCCAGCCTGGCACGGGCCCTCTCCAGCTGCAGAGAGGGGGAGACAGGGAGTTCTGGAAGTTGCTGTTCTAGGACAGGGATGCTGAATGAGCCTTAAGAGGAGATGGGCCCTCCCCATTCTTGCCCGCCCAACTCCAGGGGCACACGAAAGCTCTGTGGAGGTCGTGCCTGGCACTGCTGGCACCAAGCGTGTGTGGGGAGAGGGAGGAGGACAATGGAACGTTCTCTGTCCTTGCCTGGTGTGTGGCCCGCCTCCCGCTAACACTCGCCACCAGATACACGGTGGAGTCCATCTCCACGGAGGCGTGCTCAGAATGGAAGGACTTTCAGGGAGATGGGTGGGGGAGGGCTGACAATGGCTGAACTCAGATGGGGCTGGGGTGTGGTGGGGCTGCCTCCTGGGTTCCCTTCATTGCCCACCCACTTGCCTGACATCGAGGACATCTTCGGGAGCAGGTGCAGGTATCACTGGTAAGGTAGCTCCTTTTCTGGTTGAAGGAAGGGGGGTCGGGCGGGAAGTGGGGCCTTAAGTGACCCATGGGCCACCAAATATGAAGTTGCCCAGGTGCCTGGGGACCACGGCCACGTGGGTGCTGCTCACGAAGGCTGGTGAGCTCAGATGCAGGTCCTGGACCCAGAGCATCTCTCCCAGGAGGATTTGTGAGTCACACCGGAGTGGGGAGGGCTCAGCACCATGGGGCACGGGTGCCACAGGCGTGGGAAGCCCCAACCCTCTGTCTCAGACGGACTGCATTTCCCACGTCATGTGGAAAGGAGGGGCTGGTTTCCCACTACACAGGGCGGAAGGGCATGGCTTCCCATTTCACCAAGAAAAAGGGTGGGACATCCCCCTATTTTATGTCGGACACGGGCAGGAGTCCCGTATCTAAAGGGGCGGGACTTCCTGCTACACCGGAAACGGGCAGACTTCCTCCCACAGGCCTGAAAAATGGTGGGGCTTCCCCCTTCACCAGGCTAAAGAGGCAGGATGTTCCCTCTAGGTTGAAAGAGGGAGGTTTCCTGACTCCCCAGGAAGGGGAGCATTAGGACATCCAGCTTTAGGAATGTGAGGGGTGGGCTTCCCTGCCTGGGGGCGGGGGAGGGGCTGAGCTTCCTCGTGTGCTTCAGGCCCAAAGGCAGGCCTTCCGGCTCTTCTGTGTCAACAAAGGGCGGGCCTGTCCTTTTCCTCGGACGTAGGCTTTCCATTGTATTAGGAAGAGTGGGTACCTCCTCCTGGCTCTGGCCCACAGTTTGCCAGAAGAAGGGGTACAGTTTGCCCAGGACCTGCCACCCCTGCATGGGGTGAAGGTGGCCAGCCCCTCACCGTGGAGAGGGAGGTTAAGCAGGTAGACCAGAGGCTTACTCCCCTTAGGCCTTCTGGCCAGTCTGTCCTGTGTGTTCACGGAAGTGTGGTATGTGTGTGTTCGTGCCTGTATCTGTGGCGCTGTAGCTGAGCTGGGAGATGGTGGTGTGAACGCTATGTGTGCGCAGGGTCTGACACGCGTCAGGGAGGGCAGGGGGTGCTCTCTGAGGCTGTCAGAAGACCCACCCCCAGGCCTGCTACCCTGTCATCCTACTGCCCACTGAATCTGGTGGGACTAGGGAGTTGGAATCCAGCTTCCCACAGCGCCCCTCAACTCCCTTCCTGGGTTGAGAGGGCAAATCTCGTGTCCCAGCCTGCCCTCCCCTTCCCAGTGAGGGGGCTCTGGTCACCAGCTCTAGCCACTGGGGAGATGCCAGCCACACATCTAGACCCCAGGCAAGCTCAGGCCATAGAGAGACAGCCATGCACACAGTCTGACGTCTGCAATGACACAATACAACCACCCAGTCTGACCTCCTCACAGATTCAGATATACACACGCAGGCACACAGTGCAACAATATACCCACAACACACGTAGGCCCATAGAGACCCAGACATGCACCAGGCTACACAAATGCCATCAGATCTACCCCAACCCAGTTACACAGTCAGGCACCTGCGCCTATAAGCCAAGTGCAATTGTAGGGGTCACCCACACTGAACACACCTCTCCAAGCCAATACAACACATGGCATGAAAACAATAACATAACCCACAACACAGAGGCCCAGAGACACACGTACACACCACTACGTCTGATACGCACAGATAAGCTCTTGCACTCAGACCTCAGTACAGACCGAGCCCGATGTGGAAAGAGACCTGAAGCACACGTGCGTGTGACATGCACACCCGAGCACGTGTACATGGAATCCTACACTCACATGCATATAAGCACAACACAGACCAACCTCAGACACACAGGGAGACCCAGAACCTCACATACAACAGACACACAAACACAGAGGTACACAATACAGACACTCCCGCTCCAGACACACAAACTCAGAGATACCACTCAAAGAGACATACAGCAAACAAAATCATATGAAAGACTGAAAAAAAATGGTTGAAGGGAGGAAATAAAATCACATGCAAGACAGACAAAAAGGAAAAAGACACACAGCCAGATGCTCTTCTGGGAACACATACCCAGGAAGACAGGAAAACGCCCAAAGTCACACTTGTGGAGAGACCCTTTCTTCCCGATTCACACTGACTCACACTGACCCAAATATCCCGGAAGTACACAGATGAGCCCAGGGATGTGAAGTGACGTGACACGTGTGTGTGTGTCTGTGTGTATCATTGTGTACACACACACACGTGCGTGCAGCCAGCCCTCAATCTAGAGACCCTTGGATAAAAACAGGCAGAGAGAACCCCCTCTACAGATTTTTGGCTGTTGGCACTGGGGACCCTTAAGGCTGGTGGGGAGGGGCTCACCTAGCAGCAGACACAACATTCCAAAGCCACCAACAACATGGCGGTCCAGGTGTGCGGCCCAGGTAGGGCAGGAGTGTCCTGAGCAGGTCTCCAGGCCACAGGCCCTGGCCCCCAGATCACCGGCTGGGGCAAGGCCAGGATTGCATGTGGTGAAATTTATTGATTGTGGGGGCGACAGGGTGGGCGCACCCATCCGGCCTGGGGTTAGAGTTCGTGAGCTGGATGGGGCCCGGGCAGTGAAGACCACTGTGGGCAGGGCAGTTAGACTAGGGATGGGGATGGTTCAAAGGCTTAGCCCGGGTAGGAGGCGCAGGGTTCTCGAGAGTGGAACGCAGGAAATGCGAGAGGATTTTTAGATAGGAAATAAAAGGGCGGAGCCTGGGAAGAAGGTGGTACTGGACGGAGAGATAGAAAAGTAGGCGGGGCAGCAGAGTGGGCAGGGCCTGCCTGGGAGGCTAAAGGGGGAGGGGAACGCGCCAAAGCTAAAGAGAATGACAGGGGGGCACCTGGGTGGCTCAGTGGGTTAAGCCGCTGCCTTCGGCTCAGGTCATGATCTCAAGGTCCTGGGATCGAGCCCCTCATCGGGGAGCCTGCTTCTCCCTCTCTCTCTGCCTGCCTCTCAGCCTACTTGTGATCTCTGTCAAATGAATAAATAAAATCTTTAAAAAAAAATTAAAAAAAAAGAATGACAGGGAAGTGGGCGGAACTGAGGGTTGGCAGGACCCGGGCTGAGAGCCGGGCTAGTGGGCGGGGTCTGAGGGTGACGGCGAAGTGGGCGGGATTGGAAGGCTGATGGGGGGAACGGGGCCCAAGCTAGAGGATTACAGAGAAATGGGCGGGATTTGGAGGCTGATAACTGGAAAAGTAGGCGGAGCCTAGGGAGATGACAGGGTAGTAGGCGGGACTTGGTGAGTGGGCAAGGCCCGAAAGGGGGATGTCTGGGAAGTAGGCGGGACTGGGAGAAGGGGCAAGGCCTGGAGGGGGACGGCTGGGGAGGTGGGCGGGACTTGGGGAGATAACGGAGTAGTAGGCGGGACTTAGGGAGGGGGCGAGGCCTGGAAGGGGATGGCTGGGGAAATGGGCGGAACTTGGGGAGGGGGCAAAGCCTGGAAGGATGACGGGGGAGTGGGCGGAGCCTGGGGGAGAATGGAGGGGGGGAGTGGGCGGGGCTGGGGAAACGAGTGGGCGGACTGGGGCATGGGCAGGGCTTGTGAGAAGGGTCGGACCTGGAAGGGGCGGGCTCAACCTTCTTAGGGTCAAAGTCACGTTGGAGTTGGTCGGTGGTCCTCCTGCGCCAGCAGTCTCCGCCCTGGGCATTCCAGAACGTGGGTGATTGCTTGGTGGTCACTTTCTGGCTGAGAGCCGTGCGTGGCGGACCGGCACCCTTCCCTGTGCGCCGACGGGTCGCCCGGTCCGGGCGGGCGCCCTCGCCGCGTCACTTTGGCCAATGGGTGTCCGCCTCCGGCTCCCTCGGTCTTCCTCAGGACCCCGAACAGCACCCCGCGGGGGCGCGGAGCAGGCTCCGTGGAGGGGGCGGGCGAGGGTCTCCCGTCCCACTCCGGCTTCCCGACTCTGTTCCCGTGTTGAAGGTCTGCCTGGTAAGGCTCCGGCCGCCCGCCTTCCTGCTCCCGGGTCGCCACGCTCTTTCCTCACCGTCCTTTGCATGTGATGCCAAAGACCTAGAAGCAGGTTTTCCTTCTTTTAGTCTAGACGCCCCCACGATCCCCCCACACGGTCCCCCGGCCTTGCAGCCCGGGGTTGAGGCGCCTGGTCCAGCAGGGGTCGCTCGCGGCTTACTCTGGGTGCCGCTGCCAAGACAAGAGACCTAGAGGTTCCTCGAGAAAGTGGACAGGCCCCCCACGAGAGCCTGGTCCACTAGGGGGTGGTGGATCTTGGACGGTTTGAAGGATGGGGTCTGGGTTCCTTTGGTTGTGTTCCCTTGTACTTTGTGCCTTTGTTTCGAGTGTCTGGCCTGTCTCTCTGGGTCAGCTTGTGTCACTGTGTGACTTGTGTGCCTTCGTTGGCCTCTGGGTGTCTGATATTGTGAGTCTCTGATTGCGTATCCCTAAGAGTTTGAGTCTCTTGGAGGCTGTTTATGGGTGAGTGGGTATGTGTGACCATGGCCACGGGCGTGTCCTTGTGTGTGCCTGGGGCTAGCTTTAGTGGCCGCCCTGGTGTATATATGATTATGTGTTCAGGTATGTGTCTCAGTGTGTGTGTGTGTGTGTGTGTGTGTGTGTGCGCGTGCGTGAGAGAGCGAGAGAGTGTGTGTCTATACGGTGTGTTTGAGTGTGTCTTGATTTGTGTCTTGGTTTGTATGATTGTATATGACTGGAATGGGGGCACCTATTGTACCCCTATGTCTGTCTGCCTTGTGGCTGCCTTCCTGGGTGAGCTGGAGAGTCCCTCCAGGTGGTGGCTCTGCTGGGACTTCCTTCCTGGGGTGGGAGGGCTTGCTTCCCAGCAGAGTTATCTGGCTTCTCATGCCAGTCTCTTCTGAGGGGTCGTAGAGGCTGGCCCTGGTCTGCCCGGGTCTTCCCCATCCCTGTGTCCTTCTACTGCTCTCAGCAGGGAAACACCATTTCCTGCCTTTGATGTCACTGGTGCTAAATTTTCCCTTCTTCAGCTCGGGCTACTGGTTTCTTTCTACGTGTGTGCACACCTGACCACAATTCCGTACTTAACATCAAAAAACCAAAACAAAGCAAAACAGTAGCACATGGAAAATGCAAGTGGGCAAAAGTACATACAGTGAAAGAGCCACATTGCTCACCCCCAAATCCTGTGTGTGTCTGTGTTTTTTTTTTCTATACCTTCTAGAAATCTGCTGTGGCAAATACATCTCTGCTCTAACACAAAACAGCATTCTTGGTACATAGCATCCTGCAACGAACTTAACCTTTAGTTAGAGATCTTTATCGAGCCCCAAGGAGATGACTCAACCTTCTCCATGGCTTGATTACCAGACTTATTCTGGCCATTTATTTTTTTTTAATTTGTTATTTTTAAAAAGATCTTATTTATTTGACACACAGAGGGAGAGAGAGAGATCACAAGTAGGCAGAGAGGCAGGCAGAGAGAGAGAAAGAGAGAGGGAAGCAGGCTCCCTGCTGAGCAGAGAGCCCATGTGGGGCTCGATCCCAGGAGCCCGAGATCATGACCTGAGCCGAAGACAGAGGCTTAACCCACTGAGCCACCCAGGCGCTCTGGCCATTTCTTTTTTAATGACGACTTTGGCTATTTGCATCCTGAAAACGCTTTTGCAGCAGACATTCCCACCTGTTTTTGGAGCCTCGTGGTGTGTTCTCAAGATCGATGCTGGCATCGAATCACAAGGAGAACCAGACTGTCAGCAATGATGGCTAACCTCGCCGGGCCCCTACTGCGTGTAGGACACCGTTCTGGCTCCCTATCCTGGATGATAATCCCAGGAGGTGGTCACCACTGTGAGCCACACATCTTCGAGGGGAAAACCAAGGCATAGATAAGGGAGAATGTGCTCAGGATCACATAATGAGCAAGGGGCAGAGCTGGGATTGGAACCGGAGTAGTTTGGATCTCGTGCTTCTGTTGTTCCTCAGTCAGAGACACACCTGTGCACACATGGGACCCCTCCCTTCCTCAGTCCTAAACATGCAGCATCACACTGGAATCATGCAATTCCAAAGCAGCTGGTTGTGCACCCCTAACTCCACAAAGTGTAATTATTTTGTACTGCTGTGTGTTGCAGTGTATACACAACACCTGTGGTGTTTACAGGTGTATGCTGGGCCCTACGCCTTCCTGGCCGATCTAGGGCTGAGGAGGCCCAAACCCAACTTTCCCAGAGATTTGGCTAACTTGTACAACACGATTCCCCCTCTGGTGTTTCTTTCCTCCTCCAACACCTGTTAACATGGTCATGGCTAGGGGCTCCTGGGTGGCTCAGCTGGTTAAGGGTCTACCTTCAGCTCATGATCCCTGGGTCCTGTGATCGCTGTGTCCTGGGATCAAGTCCTGTATTGGGCTCCTTGCTCAGGAGGGAGCCTGCTTCTCCCTCTGCCGCCCCCGCCCCCCACTTGTGCTCTCTTGATCTCTGTCAAATAAATAAATCTTAAAAAAAATCCCAAACAAAAAACCCAAAACACATTGCCATAGCTCAAGACCAACTCTATTCTATCGGGTTCTTTCCTTCCCTTTCTTCTTTTCTTGTTTACACACCCACATTCAGTCCTTTCCTCACTTGCTTGCCTTCTCACTTGTGTACTTACTCAGCAAACATCACTGATGTCTTCTGTTAGGCTTTGCCTCTTTCCTGGGGGAGACGGAGGATCCAGGCCAACTGGAAGTTGACAGAGGCTGCTGGGGTGGGGGGGATCGGCCACAGGTAGGGGCTGGAGGGCCATGTGGAACCCAAGGAAAGGGAGACGAATTTTGCTAGGAAAAATCAAGGCACACTTCCTGGAGGGGGTACCTGTTCTCAGGGCCTCCTAGTGGGGAGGGAAGGTGCTCCTCCCTCCAACTACTTCCTGCCCAGTCCCTCCCTTGAGCCCTACGATGGTAAGGGTGAGGAGTCAGGTCCTACCCCAGAGGTGAGGAAAATGGCCCACGCTCCCCTTGGGGAGACCGCTGAGCCTAGAGGTGCAACTCCACTGAAGGTGGGGAGCTAACAGGGTGATGCTGAGAGCCTTGTGATGGGCAGGGCTGCCTGGCTCAGATGTCCCAACCACAGCAGCACGTCATGGCACTCCCTGGCTGTGGCCTGAGCCTTCCCCGGGCTGCCAGCGCCTGTTTCCCCTCCTTGGGGGGAATGTATAGATCCCCATCAAGCCCCTGGGTGTAAGGAGTTCCGAACAGTCACCATGAGTCATGGAGGCTAAGTGACTTCAACCTTTGGTGTCTTAGGTAGGTCCTGTTGGGAAGGACCATGGACTGGGGTTATGGAAGATTCAGAGACCAGACGACACCAGCTCCCCTCCATTGAGCCTTCAAGATGGACCAGAGAGAGTAAATATTTTGGGCTCTGTGGGCCAGTCTCTCTTTCAGTGCTCAGCCCTGCCACACTATGGCAAAGGTACGACATGGAAATGGACGGGCACTGTGGTGTGGGTGTGCCCTTCGAACTTTATTTGTGGACGCTGACATTTGAATTGCATATTATTTGCACATACCACGAAATCTTCTGCTTTTGACGTTTCCCCACCACTTAAAACCAGAAACGATGAATGTGTAAATGATGAATGAATAAAATGTGTCATCGGTGGACTGTGATTTGTTGATCTCTAGAGCCCATGCTGGCAACTGTCTGTACTTCATTCGTTCAGGGAATATTATTGAGGCTGGTAGTTTTCTAGGGCAGATGGAGATGTGACATTCCAGGAGATAACAATCTCCTGGGCAAAACAAGCCAGGAAACAAAATGAGCGAGGATATTTCCGATGGTGGAAATGCTACCAAGGAAATACCATGGGGCCATAGACCCAGGACCGGAGGGCAGGACGCTTTCTTTTGGGTCCTCAGAGAAGGTGATGCTTGCAGTCTTCCAAACACCTCCTTTGGTCAGCTCCCTGGCTGTGGCCTGCTGTGGGGTAGGGCTTGATGATAAATGGACTGGTTCCTGCTTGGTTCCTAGGAGAGGGGTCTTCTACCATCCCATCTTTCCAGTCCTGAGTGCTGAGTGGGGATGAGGGTTGGGGTGGGGAGAATTTCAGCTCCTGCCTTCGGAGTCAGGGGTCAGTTTTCCAGTGTGATTCTTCTACTCTCAGATGGCTTCCTCTGCCCAGAAACTGTCCTTCCAGCTCTCCTGAGCAAAAAGCAACATTAGAAATGGCTGTTTTTTGGGGTGCCTGGGTGGCTCAGTGAGTTAAAGCCTCTGACTTCGGCTCAGGTCATGATCCCAGGGTCCTGGGATCGAGCCCCGCACCCCATCGGGCTCTCTGCTCAGCGGGGAGCCTGCTTCCTCCTCTCTCTCTCTCTCTCTCTCTCTCTCTGCCTACTTGTGATCTCTGTCTGTCAAATAAATAAAATAAAATCTTAAAAAAAAAAAAAGAAATGGCTGTTTTCCCACCTGCTGGGGAGAAAAGCTAGTGTCTCTTTTGGGGATCAGCTTGAAGCAAACTCCTCAATGTTAACCTCCACCCCCCACACTCTCTTTTGGAGTTGGCGGGGGTTTGGGAGGGGGTGGGAATGTTACCCACAGCCGGGGAGCCTTGGGGGATGCTGATGGTGGAATTCTGCTGGGGACACATTTGGCTTCCCGTCCTGCTGGCTGATAATCTCGGTTTAGTTTCAAAACTATCGCTTAGCTGTCACCGCAGTGGGCTTTCAGGAAAGTGCCAGTAGAACCTGGTACTCAGCTCATGCTGTCTACACACGGTGACGCTGGACCTGAAAGTGGTGCTGCCTGCCGGCCTGGGAAAGACCATTCCAGCCAGAGGGATGGCAGGTGCGAAGGGAGGACCCTGGTACAAGGCAGTGCAGCATCTCTAACTTAGGCCAGTGCCAGAATCCTGGTCTGGAGGGCTCAACCACACACTGAGAACTGAGCTTCTACACTTGATCTTAGCCAAAAGGCCGAGAAGCGATGAGAACTGAGCTTCTGCTCCCGGAGTGTCAACGGGTCTAGTTTGCGGTGCTAGAATTTGCATAACTAACAAATCCCCAGGTGCGGCTCCCTCGCTAGCTGGGGTGTCACACTTTATCAACAGTTCAGATACAGGAAGCATTTAGCACCTGCTAGCACCAACAACAGCCCGCAGCATCACTGCGTGCTTCCCGTCATTGTCCAAGGAGGCCCAATACTACAAAATAAAACGCAGGGGAACCATCCCATAATGATTCTGTTGAACCCAAATCCCGCCCGTCCCCCATCCCCCCCTCCATTTCCCGGCTGTCTATCAAGGCAGCGCGGAGATCCCTTGCCAGGCCAGTTTCCGCTGCGGAGCCGGGCTTCTGGAGGAGCCCAGGGCTTTCCCAGTGCTGCCTGTCTCTCAATTCAACGTCGCTTCCTCTTTTGGGTCCGAATTTTCACCCCTGCTCTGCTCCTCCTACCACCCCGCCTCCACCAGGGGAGAGTGAACGGGAAATTTGAGTTTCCTCTGCTTTAGCCAAGACTGTCCCTTCCCTGTAAGGGGGATTTCTCTACCTGGACTCTCCAGTCTTGTGCTTGTGGGGTCCAAAAGGGGCCCCTGACGGGAAGCGTCCAGGTGGGTGGGTGGGGGCAAGCCAGGAAAGGCTCCCCGGGAAAGTGAGGGAGGGTGAGGGGGGGCTACTGAGCTTGCCACTCGGGGTTCCTACGGCGGTGGGGGGGGTTGGTGTTTATGCTCCAGAGAAGGTGGCGGAGGCTGTTTCCTGACCCCTCTGCAGATATGCTGGATTTAGGGGAGCGCTGGGTGAGCCCCAGGAATGGGGGTGGCTAGGGAGTGGCAAGAAGGAAGGGAACGAGAAGGACTGAGAGACTAAGAAACCGAAAACCAGAGAGTCAGAGACAGGGAGAGACCCAGAGATACCCAGAGGGACAGACACAGACGCGCAGATAATGAGGCCAGAGATGGAAGCACCGCCTGAGACCTCATAGGGTGACAGTCCACAGAGACGGGGCCAGATCAAGAGCGAGAGAGGCACAAAGAGGCGATGCGGAGTTAAAGACCCTCAGAGAGGCAGAGGCGGAGAGAGATAACCGGAGAGACACGGGAGGGAGAGACCTGAGGACGAAGAGGAAACGGTGGGGTAGGCCTCAGAGGGCGAGAAAGCAGATGGAAAGCGGAGAGAGATTCAGAGAAGAGAAAGTTAGGGAAACTTCAGACGCGAGGCGGAGAGGGCGGGGCGCCGGGATCCCCACGCACTCCGCCCCGGAAAGCTCGGCTTCCTGAGTTCTATAAAGCGCGGGGTCCCGGGCCCGGCTGCAGCCGCCCGTCGCCGGCCATGTGCCCCCGCACCGACGCCTCCCTGGACCCCGAGGCCCAGCTACCGCCCGCGACCCCCGGCAGCGCCTGCCGCCCGCTGTCCTGGGCCCTGAGCGCCGCGCTGCTGCTGCTCGCGGGGACCTGCGCCGCCTGCGCGTTCCGCTGGGCCTGGCCCTCGGCCCCCGCCGCGCCGGGCCCCGGGCTCCCCGAGCTCCCCCAGCTCCCCCAGCTCCCCGAGTTCCTGCCGGACGCCGGCGCCCGCCTCCCCGACTCTCCGCAGGTAAGATGCGCCCGGAACCCCTTCCCTCACCGGGCCCCCGAGAGCACCCCTTCCTTGCCCAGGACCTCGGTGCGGGGCACCCCGTGAGACCCCCATCTGCGTCCCGGGCCCCGGAGGGTAACCCTTTCTCCGTCGCGGACTCCCGAGGGCTCTTCTTTATCTCCAACCGTGAAGGGGACTCAACTCCCGGGGAACCTCGCTTTTATCCTGCGCCCTTGGGGTCTCTGCCTTTCTTCCCAAGGGCCCTTGGAGGGAATCGGTCCTCCTTTCTCTGCTGAATCCCGAGGTTCTGTCCTTGCGGAACCCAGGGGTTGGTGGAGCTTCGGGTGTGCGTGATGCTCGCGTAGTTATACGGAGCACGGGGGAGGTCTCGGGACCTGCGCAGACCCCAGGGATCCCCACTTTCCAGGGGGCTGCGGAAGCGGGACGGGAAGCCTTCACCCACTTTCCGCCTTTCCCCTCTCCGCAGGGCGTGTTCGCGCAGCTCGTGGCCCGAGATGGTGAGTGTCCCGCGGTCATTCCCTTTGGGCTTTCGGGGCGGGGGTAGCAACAAGGTGGAGGAACCCCGGGACAGGGTGGCCTCCTCTCCCTCCGTGTTACTCTCTTCCCCTCCTCTCTAAAAGCTGTCCCCTCACCTCTTTGAACCTCCTCCATCTTCCTGACCTTCCCATGACCCTCTCAGGGTGCTGGCTTTTCCTCCTTGGACCCTCCAATGTACCTACCTCAGTCTCCCCACTCCCAACAGACCAGGGGCTTGATCCCACAGATCCCACCTGCTCTTGTCTCTCCCGCTGGGCTCTGGGAGGTCTGGTCTCCCTCCCCCGCCCCCACCTCCGTTTGCTCCTTTTAGAGACCTCCTCCTCATTCCCTTGCCCATCCAGACTCTTCCTCCCTATCCTCTCCCTTCCCTTCCCCTCTGCCTGCCCCCTCCCCACTTGTCTGTTCTTCTCAGTCCTCTTCCAGACTCTCCTCCCCACGCCTTCCCCTCGGTCTTCTCTCCCTTCCTGACACTCTCCCTTCCACCTCCTCCCTCTCTGGGTCCCCTCTGGGCTGTGCCACCTCCCCCGTTCCCCTCACCTTCCCGCCTACTGCCTTCCTCCCTCCCCACCTTGCTCTCCGCAGTCTGACGGCCCCTCTCACCCTCTCACCCTCCTCGGGCTTCCTTCTGCGGTTTCCACCCTGCACCCCCACTCCCGCTCTTCCCAACTGTCTTCCCCTCCCCTCCCTCGGAGTCCTGTCCTCCCTTCCTTCCTTCTCTCGCCAACCTCACCTCTGTCTCAAAACCTCTTCCTTCTGAGCCTTCTATCCCCCTCCAGCTCAGAGCCCCAGCACCTCCTCCCCAGGGCTGCATCCCCGCTGCACAGCCTTGCTCAAGAAACCTCCCCCCTGGGGCGCCTGGGTGGCTCAGTGGGTTAAGCCGCTGCCTTCGGCTCAGGTCATGATCTCAGGGTCCTGGGATCGAGCCCCGCATCGGGCTCTCTGCTCAGCAGGGAGCCTGCTTCCTCCTCTCTCTCTACCTGCCTCTCTGCCTGCTTGTGATCTCTCTCTGTCAAATAAATAAAAAAAAAAAAAAAAAAAAAAAAAAAAAAAAAAAGAAACCTCCCCCTTTTCTTTCTCCCTCAGTACAGCTGACCGAAGGGCCCTTGCGCTGGTACAGTGACCCCGGCCTGGCAGGCGTGTTCCTGGGGCCGGGCCTGAGTTACGACCAGCACACTGGGGAGCTGATGGTGGCCGAACCCGGAGTCTACTATGTTTTCTTGCACCTAAAGCTGCAGCGGGTAGTATCCAGCCAAGGCTCGGGCTCTGTCTCTGCCGCCCTCCACCTGCAGCCAATTAGTGCCCCGGGTGCAGCCCTGGCCCTGACCTTGGACCTGCCTCCTCCATCCTCAGAGGCCCGTGACTCCGCAGCTGGTTTCCGGGGCAGCTTGCTGCACCTGGACGCGGGCCAGCGCCTGGGTGTGCACCTGCGGGCTGAGGCAGGGACACACCTCGCCTGGCAGCTGGCGCAGGGCGCCACCGTCTTGGGCCTCTTCAGGGTGGCCACCAAAGTCCCCGCTGGACTCCCCTCGTCATGACCCACTGACATGGGGCCTGGCTCCCGGCCCCTGGACGGAGAATGAACGTTGCCTTCTTTCAATGGGACTCTTGGTGACGGAGTGTCCCAACTACTCTACCTCACCTGGCTTGGCAGGGGTCCCCGCTGCTGACCCCCTCCTCAAGGACTCTCCAGGTCGCTTTCCAAGTCGCTCTCCCGTTTCTGCCCCAAGTCGGACTTCTGGTATTTATTCTGAGCCTGAGCTCAACAGTGGACTTTATATTAATCCATTCCATTTCTATTTATTGAGCATCTGCTGTACACAAGGGCCTGAGCAGGGCTGGCGAAACATCAGTAAACAAAACAGATTTTGAAAAAAAATCGTTATTTATGTTAATATGTGAGAAATAAAGACTCATCCCCAGCCTCCGTTTTGGCAACCAGGGGGCTAGTCTTCGGGGGTCTGTGTGACTATACTGCGTGAGCTCCACGTGCGAAAGTCGTTCTGAGCACGTCCTGTGTGTCGGGCACTGTTTTAGGTGTTGGGGACACAGCTGTGAACAAGACAGACAGATAGCCCAGCTTTTGCACATCTGGCCCCCAGGTATGCCTGCTTGGCCCTAGGACTGAGACAGTGTGCGTCCCTGTGTGACTGCACCACGCGGGAGACTGTGCGATGGTGTTGGTGCTGGATAATGGGACACTTGTATACTCAGCGACTGCCCAGTATTGAACCTTTACCGTATGTCAGACAGCCTGAGGGACCTTCTTTGAGCCATAACGACCCTATGCTTTCGGGACTTCATACCTGTTTTGTCATTCTTTCTGCTGGGGACGTGACCTGCTTGTATCTGCGTGGCAGAAGTCCCGTGTAATTCTGTTCCGCAGGACCTCCCTTGCCATCTCTGTTCGGTGACCTCAGGCTGGTAACTTGAAATTGGCCGTGGGCGTCTGCAAACGCTTCAGGCTGGCTTCACGTGATTGTGTGCGGATCACCTGTTGAAGACAGTGATGGGGAGAGCGTGGATTAAACATGTAGATTAAACTCGGAAGTGTGTCTTGTCTTGAGCCGCGACGCTGCAAAGAGCACATGAGAAATTGAGGAATTTGTCTTGTGTTTTTGGACGGTTCATCTGATTTAGCAAAGAAGCTGCTCAAGATGATTGAATGAACCTTGTCACTTGGAGCCATGCAGGGCTGTGGGTGCAAGTGTGGAAAAACCCAAGACTGGGTTCTGTAAGTGTTGACTATGCAATTTGCAATGGAGAGTATTTTATGGGGGCACCTGGGTGGCTCGGTGGGTTGGGAATCTGACTCTTGATTTCAGCTCAGGTCAGGATCTCAGGGGTGTGGGATCTGTGTCCCCTGTGCACTCAGGGAGGAGTCTGCTTGGGATTCTCTCTCTCCCTCTGCTCCCCCCACTGCGTATGCAGACACATGCTCTCTCTCTCTCAAGTAACTAATTAATTCTTTTTTTAAAAAAAAAGGAGAGAATTTTATGTATCTTTTGTAGATACCTGCTGCACATTTTGCCATCCAAATTTATAATAAACACCCATATTCATTTTTCCCTGTCTGGAGAGCCGGTTGTTAGAAATTTGTTAGTTTCCCACTCTCTCCAGACCAGTCAGTCCTCCCAGCACCGTAATTTCCCCACCACGCTGATCTGCCCACTGGTCTATGTAAACCAGCTGAGTCTTGGCTTCTCACATAGAATGAGAGGGGTTGGGGTGGGCAGAGAAGACTTCACAGAGCAAGTGACCTAGATGGGCCTTAGGAGGAGGGATGGGAACCAGGGAAGGGGAGGGGGAGAGTGGCCTGCATTGGCCAGACAGGAAGGTGTGGGATGGGCAGTGAAGATGGGGATGTGGAAGTGAACACCATTTTGTCTAACCCATCTCTACTTCTTCTCAAAGAGTTCCTCCTGAGTGGGCAGGGCTGACATTGAGCTGACCCCTATGAGTGTCACCCTGATTGAGCATTAAATTATTGACCTCATTCTAGGGGTGCCTGGCTGGCTCAGTTAGAAGAGAATGCGATCCTTGATCTTGGGGTTGTAAGGTCAAGCCCCACGTTGGGTGTTGAGATTACCTTTAAAAAATCAGATAATAATAATAATAACAACAATAATAAATAAGCTTTAAAAGACCCACAAAAAATAAATAAACTGTTCCATACTATTTGGTTGTCCCTTGAAAAAAGGAAGTATGTGCAAAATGACAAATCCTGTAAGATGGAAGTGCAGCGTGACGAGAATAGGATTATTAAGGGGACTTACAGACAGAAACCTGTTTTGAGTGGCTGCGGGAGGAGCAGGTCCCTGAAACCTCCACCTCCTGGCAGTCCTGCTAGAGGCTGGGAGTCCGTATGGGGGGCACCGAGGAGGGGACACTCAGAAGGAGAATGTTTGAGAATAGTTGTGTCACAGTCATGTCTCCAGAGCAGAATAAGGACCCAAGATCCTCAAGGAAGTGGTTAATAAAAGGGAAAGGATGTATGTGGGGGAACTGTGCTCAAGAAGGCTTCGGGACACAGTGCTCTTCGTGGCCATTTGTCCAAGATGACTTCAGTCTGGTTCCCATATTGGCAAATGACTGTTACTCCCCGCCCCCACTGCTAGATGGTTGCTTTGGACTTCTAGGAGGGCCCTTGCCGTCCAAAACCTTGCACTTGGTTCTCCTCCAGGGTTGGTGGGGGAAGGGTGCTCCCCAGAACTCTGGGATGTGGGGTGGGTGAGTGGGTGGGTGGGGGCAGCCACAGGCTAACCTAGTTGTTGCCTATTTTGAATAGCACCAGGTGACACTGTCTTCTGGCGCAGCTGATTGGGCCGGGGCAGACACATGACTCAAGCTGGGCCAATCAGAGCTCCTCCACAGGAACAGGGGCAGGTCTGGCTCTACCAACCGCCCTGGTCAGGAATGGGAGGCTGTATGTGAGCCAAGGTGGAAGGAAGCATGTGCAGAGAGAGGGAGGGAGGGGCCGGGGGAGGAGGAAGGTGGGTGGGGATTCACAGATGAGACCATTAGCACCCTAGAGAGGCAGAGGAGCTACCTACTTTGCCTACTTGCCTCTTTCTGGTGACGTGGGTTGCTAGCACTTTAGTTTCCTAGAGTTGCTCTAGTAACGGACCAGGAGGGGCACCTGGGTGGCTCAGTGGGTTGGGCCACCGACTCTTGATCTTAGCTCCGTGTTGATCTCAGGGTCGTGAGTTCAGGCACCCCCTTGTGCTCCAAGCTGGGTGTGGAGCCTTCTTAAAACAAACCAAAAAACAAAGTACCGTATACTGGGTGTCTTAGAGTATCAGATAATTATTTTCCACCAGTCCTGGAGGCCAGAAGTCCAAAGTCAAGGTGTTGGCAAGGCCATGCTCTCTCCAAAGGCTCTAGGGAGGAATCCTTCCCTGCCTCTTCCAGCTTCTGGTGGATGGCGTTCCCCTGCGTTCCGCATTACCCCCATCTCTGCCTCCCTTGTGGCATGGCTGTTTTCCTTCTGTGTGTCTCATCTCTCTTCTCCTCTTCCTATAAGGACACTGCTCTCATACTGGATGTCGACTTACATTACTCCAGTACAACCTCATCTTAATTTAACTAGTTACATCCGTAAAGACCCTATTTCCAAATAAGGTCATATTCTGAGGTTCCAGGAAGGACATGAAATTTTTTTTTCTTTTTTTTTTTTTTGGTGAGGGTTGCTCAACCCAGTACATTTAGTATCTGCCCTTGTGTGCTGTGAGAAACCTGAGTGTCCTTTCATGAATTTCCTTCTGGGGTGGGTTCTGCTCCATGTTGCCCGAGGATGCAGGCCCTCAAGGCTATTGGTGACTTTCTTGGTAGTTTCGGGATTTGAGAGTCTATCCCACTTCCTGGGTTATTTGGGCTTGGAAGTGTCCCACAGCAAGGATACTTGGCCCCATAATGTTGTGGGATGTTACTAAGACCCAAGGTACAAAGATGGAATTCTGTAATAGTGACAGGAATTGTTAATTTATTAATGCTTAATGGTCCCAGGCAGTAATTGCTTCGCAAAGACTCCAACAAGAAGATGCTATTTTATTTTCATTCCCATTTTATAGGCAAAAGAAACGAAGGCCCAGAGAGGTCAGCCCAAAGTCACATAGCCAATAATAGGTAGTGTGGTCAACAGTGTGAAATGTAGAGCCGGTCTTCCTGGAATCCTGGCCAGTTCTTCTTTTTTTAAAGATATATTTATGTATGTATTTGACAGAAAGAGAGAACAAGCTGGTAGGGTGACAGGTAGAGGAAGAGGGAGAAGCAGGCTCCCCACAGAGCAGGGAGCCCAATGTGGGGCTCAAGTCTAGGATCCCAGGACCCTGGGATGCAAGCTGAAGACAGACGCCTAACCAACTAGCCACCCAGGTGCCCCCACCCCCCCCACCCTGATTACTTCCAAATTTGGGCTGAATTGTGTGCCCCAGATTTATATGTGGAAGCTCTAAACCCCAGGACCTCAGAATGTGACTGATATTTTCTTTACAGAAGTAGTTATTATAAGGGCCTACTTAATCAGAGGGAGCCATTTTGTTGCAGTAAACTTAAATTGACCCTGCCCCTCCCAGAGGAACTTACTTGCAAAGCCTAGATATAAGGGCGGGTCAGGCCAGGTGAAGACATCCAATCAGTGGGGCGCTCATATATCTACTAGGGTAAATTGAAATTCAGTTGGCCACCCATGTGTAACCTAGCAGTTTTTTTTCTGTGTGTGGCAGACCTAGCATGACTGTGCAGTTTTCTCTGTGTATTGCAATCTCATTGGCCACCTGTGTATAGCCCGGCTAAACTACCTCTATAAAAGTACATCTGTGAGGCTGGGAGGGGTCGCCTCTTTGCAAGAGACGGCCCTGACTGGTCAGTTTGATTCTCGATGCTTGGCACGAAATAAAGCTTTGCTTGACCTTCGCTCTGTATCAGTCTCGCTCCTTTGATTAGGGACCCTAACAGTTATGTTAAAATGATTTTTTTTAAGCTGGGTCCTAATCCAGTAGTATTGGCATCCTTGTAAAAAGGGAAATATGGAGATAGACCTGTGCACACACACATGCAGAAAATGCCATGTGATTGTGAAGATGGATTATCTACAAACCAAGGAGGGTCAGATCTGGAACAGACCCTTCCTTTGCAGCCTCAGAAAGAACCAGTCCTGACCACACTTTGATTTTGGACTCCTGGCCTTCAGAACTGTGAGAGAATAAACATCTTGTTTAAGGCACCCAATTTGTGGTATTTTATTGTGATAGCCCTAGCAGACTAATATACAGATGGTTATAGGAGTTGATGTATTTAATACACACTGAAAACACAGAGTCAGGCTCTCTGTAAGCACATTTCACACCAACATAAACACAGAATTCTACAGTGTCCCGTGGACATGTAGCAAAGAAGTAACGATTCACAGGAGAGGGGTTACAGTGACACATCTGTGATGTCATAAAGACACCCTGGCCAAGATGGCGGTTACAGAGTTACAAAGGCAATTTGGGAAAGATATGGTGTTCCAAAGACAATCACAGATTCATAATCTTGCATCCAGAACCATAAAATCCCTAAACAGAAAAAATTTCACAGCTCCTTTAGTAGCCCAAATGGACTGAACCCATGTGAATGTGTTTGTGGTTTTCATTTATTCCTCAGCTCAAGTATGCATATAATAAGGATGTTAATATGCTTGATTATTGGGTACTGTCCCAGAAGCCCCTTAATATATGTGTATTAGTATGAGTTCCCTTTAATACATACTTATGAGATATATATATATGGAGATATATATAAAACATATGTGGTATACGAGTCTGAGTCATTACTCACACAAAACACTTCACTTCTGTCTCTTCTGGTCACCAAATCTGTGGAGGCTTTTCCTGGCACCAACAGGCAATTCTCAGCCACCAGCATGGTGTCCAAGGATCCAACTCAACTCTGACACTATCTGCCCAGAGAGAGCATCGGATCTCACAGGTTAAGTGCCCAATTTCCACAAGACTGTCTCCCCCATTCCCTGCTTCAAATGCAAGTCAGAAATCTTAAATCGTCGCCTGGGTTTCTGACCAACCAGCTCTAGGTTGCAGGTTGCAATGATGTCTTCCTTGGGTTTGATTAATTTGCTAGAGCTGCTCCCAGAATTCAGGGAAACATGTTTACCATTTATAAAAGAATATGATAAGGGCTACAGAATAACACCAGATGAGGAGGTCTGGAAAGACCCTGAGTGCAGGAGCTTCTGTCCCCGTGGAGCTGGGATGTGTCACCTTTCTTATGTGGTTGTATTCGCCAACCTGGAAACTCCCCAAAACCTCTCTTATTGGGATGTTATGGATGCTTCCTCACGTAGGCATGATCAACTATAAGCACTGCTTCTAGCCTCTTTCCCTATCTGGAGGATGGGGGTGGGAAGGAAAAAGCCAAGCTTCTAATCATGGCTTGGTCTTTCTGATGACCATCTCCCACCCAGGAGTCATCCAGAGTCGCCTCATTAGAACAAAAGATGCTCCTAGTGTTCTCATCACTTAGGAATTTGCTAGGGTTTAGGAGCCCTGTGTTGGGGGTGAGGTCAAAGATACATACATAATTACCAGTGTCAGTTCTGGATTCCAGAACATATTTGGTGTCTAGGGCTCAAACTGGGAGCAGCTCTAGCAAATTAATCAAACAGATCAGGGACTGTGAAATTGTATGAGGGACTGGGATGTGGATTGAGGCCATTGATAAGAGGTGGGATGTCACAAAGGGGGATGGCCCACTCACACTATCTCAGTGGGAGTATCCCTTGGGGAGGGTTTTTTTTTTTCTGAAAGATTTTATTTATTTATTTGATAGAGAGAGAGAGAGATCACAAGTAGGCAGAGAGGCAGGCAGAGAGAGAGGGAG